>NW_027618233.1:0-80691 GCF_964187855.1 Myxine glutinosa
GTGCGAAAAGTGGTTTTTCAACACTAACACAAGTGCGAAAAGTGGTTTTTCAACACTCTCACAAGTGCAAAAAGTGTTTTTTCCACACTAATACAAGTGCAAAAGTGGTTTCCTGCACCAACACAAGGGCGAAAAGTGGTTTTTCAACACTAACACAAGTGCGAAAAGTGGTTTTTCAACACTAACACAAGTGCAAAAAGTGTTTTTTCCACACTAATACAAGTGCAAAAGTGGTTTCCTGCACCAACACAAGTGCGAAAAGTGGTTTTTCAACACTAACACAGGTGCGAAAAGTGGTTTTTCAACACTATCACAAGTGCAAAAAGTGGGTTTTCCACAATAATACAAGTGCAAAAGTGGTTTTCCACACTAATACAAGTGCAAAAGTGGTTTCCTGCACCAACACAAGTGCGAAAAGTGGTTTTTCAACACTAACACAAGTGCGAAAAGTGGTTTTTCAACACTATCACAAGTGCAAAAAGTGTTTTTTCCACACTAATACAAGTGCAAAAGTGGTTTCCTGCACCAACACAAGTGCGAAAAGTGGTTTTTCAACACTAACACAAGTGCGAAAAGTGGTTTTTCAACACTAACACAAGTGCAAAAAGTGTTTTTTCCACACTAATACAAGTGCAAAAGTGGTTTCCTGCACCAACACAAGTGCGAAAAGTGGTTTTTCAACACTAACACAGGTGCGAAAAGTGGTTTTTCAACACTATCACAAGTGCAAAAAGTGTTTTTTCCACACTAATACAAGTGTAAAAGTGGTTTCCTGCACCAACACAAGTGCGAAAAGTGGTTTTTCAACACTAACACAAGTGCGTAAAGTGTTTTTTCAACACTAACACAAGTGCGAAAAGTGGTTTTTCAACACTATCACAAGTGCAAAAAGAGTTTTTTCCACACTAATACAAGTGCAAAAGTGGTTTCCTGCACCAACACAAGTGCGAAAAGTGGTTTTTCAACACTAACACAAGTGCGAAAAGTGGTTTTTCAACACTAACACAAATGCGAAAAGTGGTTTTTCAACACTATCACAAGTGCAAAAGTGGTTTCCTGCACCAACACAAGTGCGAAAAGTGGTTTTTCAACACTAACACAAGTGCGAAAAGTGGTTTTTCAACACTAACACAAGTGCGAAAAGTGGTTTTTCAACACTATCACAAGTGCAAAAAGTGTTTTTTCCACACTAATACAAGTGCAAAAGTGGTTTCCTGCACCAACACAAGGGCGAAAAGTGGTTTTTCAACACTAACACAAGTGCGAAAAGTGGTTTTTCAACACTAACACAAGTGCAAAAAGTGTTTTTTCCACACTAATACAAGTGCAAAAGTGGTTTCCTGCACCAACACAAGTGCGAAAAGTGGTTTTTCAACACTAACACAAGTGCGAAAAGTGGTTTTTCAACACTAACACAAGTGCGAAAAGTGGTTTTTTCCACACTAATACAAGTGCAAAAGTGGTTTCCTGCACCAACACAAGTGCGAAAAGTGGTTTTTTAACACTAACATAAGTGCGAAAAGTGGTTTTTCAACACTCTCACAAGTGCAAAAAGTGTTTTTTCCACACTAATACAAGTGCAAAAGTGGTTTCCTGCACCAACACAAGGGCGAAAAGTGGTTTTTCAACACTAACACAAGTGCGAAAAGTGGTTTTTCAACAATAACACAAGTGCAAAAAGTGTTTTTTCCACACTAATACAAGTGCAAAAGTGGTTTCCTGCACCAACACAAGTGCGAAAAGTGGTTTTTCAACACTAACACAGGTGCGAAAAGTGGTTTTTCAACACTATCACAAGTGCAAAAAGTGTTTTTTCCACACTAATACAAGTGCAAAAGTGGTTTCCTGCACCAACACAAGTGCGAAAATTGGTTTTTCAACACTAACACAAGTGCAAAAAGTGTTTTTTCCACACTAATACAAGTGCAAAAGTGGTTTCCTGCACCAACACAAGTGCGAAAAGTGGTTTTTCAACACTAACACAAGTGCGAAAAGTGGTTTTTCAACACTAACACAAGTGCGAAAAGTGGTTTTTCCACACTAATACAAGTGCAAAAGTGGTTTCCTGCACCAACACAAGTGCGAAAAGTGGTTTTTTAACACTAACACAAGTGCGAAAAGTGGTTTTCAACACTCTCACAAGTGCAAAAAGTGTTTTTTCCACACTAATACAAGTGCAAAAGTGGTTTCCTGCACCAACACAAGGGCGAAAAGTGGTTTTTCAACACTAACACAAGTGCGAAAAGTGGTTTTTCAACACTAACACAAGTGCAAAAAGTGTTTTTTCCACACTAATACAAGTGCAAAAGTGGTTTCCTGCACCAACACAAGTGCGAAAAGTGGTTTTTCAACACTAACACAGGTGCGAAAAGTGGTTTTTCAACACTATCACAAGTGCAAAAAGTGTTTTTCCACACTAATACAAGTACAAAAGTGGTTTCCTGCACCAACACAAGTGCGAAAATTGGTTTTTCAACACTAACACAAGTGCGAAAAGTGTTTTTTCAACACTAACACAAGTGCAAAAAGTGGTTTTTCAACACTATCACAAGTGCAAAAAGAGTTTTTTCCACACTAATACAAGTGCAAAAGTGGTTTCCTGCACCAACACAAGTGCGAAAAGTGGTTTTTCAACACTAACACAAGTGCGAAAAGTGGTTTTTCAACACTAACACAAGTGCGAAAAGTGGTTTTTCAACACTATCACAAGTGCAAAAAGTGTTTTTTCTACACTAATACAAGTGCAAAAGTGGTTTCCTGCACCAACACGAGTGCGAAAAGTGGTTTTTCAACACTAACACAAGTGCGAAAAGTGGTTTTTCAACACTATCACAAGTGCAAAAAGAGTTTTTTCCACACTAATACAAGTGCAAAAGTGGTTTCCTGCACCAACACAAGTGCGAAAAGTGGTTTTTCAACACTAACACAAGTGCGAAAAGTGGTTTTTCAACACTAACACAAATGCGAAAAGTGGTTTTTCAACACTATCACAAGTGCAAAAGTGGTTTCCTGCACCAACACAAGTGCGAAAAGTGGTTTTTCAACACTAACACAAGTGCGAAAAGTGGTTTTTCAACACTAACACAAGTGCGAAAAGTGGTTTTTCAACACTATCACAAGTGCAAAAAGTGTTTTTTCCACACTAATACAAGTGCAAAAGTGGTTTCCTGCACCAACACAAGGGCGAAAAGTGGTTTTTCAACACTAACACAAGTGCGAAAAGTGGTTTTTCAACACTAACACAAGTGCAAAAAGTGTTTTTTCCACACTAATACAAGTGCAAAAGTGGTTTCCTGCACCAACACAAGTGCGAAAAGTGGTTTTTCAACACTAACACAAGTGCGAAAAGTGGTTTTTCAACACTAACACAAGTGCGAAAAGTGGTTTTTTCCACACTAATACAAGTGCAAAAGTGGTTTCCTGCACCAACACAAGTGCGAAAAGTGGTTTTTTAACACTAACATAAGTGCGAAAAGTGGTTTTTCAACACTCTCACAAGTGCAAAAAGTGTTTTTTCCACACTAATACAAGTGCAAAAGTGGTTTCCTGCACCAACACAAGGGCGAAAAGTGGTTTTTCAACACTAACACAAGTGCGAAAAGTGGTTTTTCAACAATAACACAAGTGCAAAAAGTGTTTTTTCCACACTAATACAAGTGCAAAAGTGGTTTCCTGCACCAACACAAGTGCGAAAAGTGGTTTTTCAACACTAACACAGGTGCGAAAAGTGGTTTTTCAACACTATCACAAGTGCAAAAAGTGTTTTTTCCACACTAATACAAGTGCAAAAGTGGTTTCCTGCACCAACACAAGTGCGAAAATTGGTTTTTCAACACTAACACAAGTGCAAAAAGTGTTTTTTCCACACTAATACAAGTGCAAAAGTGGTTTCCTGCACCAACACAAGTGCGAAAAGTGGTTTTTCAACACTAACACAAGTGCGAAAAGTGGTTTTTCAACACTAACACAAGTGCGAAAAGTGGTTTTTCCACACTAATACAAGTGCAAAAGTGGTTTCCTGCACCAACACAAGTGCGAAAAGTGGTTTTTTAACACTAACACAAGTGCGAAAAGTGGTTTTCAACACTCTCACAAGTGCAAAAAGTGTTTTTTCCACACTAATACAAGTGCAAAAGTGGTTTCCTGCACCAACACAAGGGCGAAAAGTGGTTTTTCAACACTAACACAAGTGCGAAAAGTGGTTTTTCAACACTAACACAAGTGCAAAAAGTGTTTTTTCCACACTAATACAAGTGCAAAAGTGGTTTCCTGCACCAACACAAGTGCGAAAAGTGGTTTTTCAACACTAACACAGGTGCGAAAAGTGGTTTTTCAACACTATCACAAGTGCAAAAAGTGTTTTTCCACACTAATACAAGTACAAAAGTGGTTTCCTGCACCAACACAAGTGCGAAAATTGGTTTTTCAACACTAACACAAGTGCGAAAAGTGTTTTTTCAACACTAACACAAGTGCAAAAAGTGGTTTTTCAACACTATCACAAGTGCAAAAAGAGTTTTTTCCACACTAATACAAGTGCAAAAGTGGTTTCCTGCACCAACACAAGTGCGAAAAGTGGTTTTTCAACACTAACACAAGTGCGAAAAGTGGTTTTTCAACACTAACACAAGTGCGAAAAGTGGTTTTTCAACACTATCACAAGTGCAAAAAGTGTTTTTTCTACACTAATACAAGTGCAAAAGTGGTTTCCTGCACCAACACGAGTGCGAAAAGTGGTTTTTCAACACTAACACAAGTGCGAAAAGTGGTTTTTCAACACTAACACAAGTGCGAAAAGTGGTTTTCCACACTAATACAAGTGCAAAAGTGGTTTCCTGCACCAACACAAGTGCGAAAAGTGGTTTTTCAACACTAACACAAGTGCGAAAAGTGTTTTTTCCACACTAATACAAGTGCAAAAGTGGTTTCCTGCACCAACACAAGTGCGAAAAGTGGTTTTTCAACACTAACACAAGTGCGAAAAGTGGTTTTTCAACACTAACACAAGTGCGAAAAGTGGTTTTTCAACACTAACATAAGTGCGAAAAGTGGTTTTTCAACACTAACACAAGTGCGAAAAGTGGTTTTTCAACACTAACACAAGTGCGAAAAGTGGTTTTTCCACACTAATACAAGTGCAAAAGCGGTTTCCTGCACCAACACAAGTGCGAAAAGTGGTTTTTCAACACTAACACAAGTGCGAAAAGTGGTTTTTCAACACTAACACAAGTGTGAAAAGTGTTTTTTCCACACTAATACAAGTGCAAAAGTGGTTTCCTGCACCAACACAAGTGCGAAAAGTGGTTTTTCAACACTAACCCAAGTGCGAAAAGTGGTTTTTCAACACTAACACAAGTGCGAAAAGTGGTTTTTCAACACTAACACAAGTGCGAAAAGTGGTTTTTCAACACTATCACAAGTGCAAAAAGTGTTTTTTCCACACTAATACAAGTGCGAAAAGTGATTTTTCCACACTAATACAAGTGCAAAAGTGGTTTCCTGCACCAACACAAGTGCGAAAAGTGGTTTTTCAATACTATCACAAGTGCAAAAAGTGTTTTTTCCACACTAATACAAGTACAAAAGTGGTTTCCTGCACCAACACAAGTGCGAAAAGTGGTTTTTCAACACTAACACAAGTGCGAAAAGTGGTTTTTCAACACTAACACAAGTGCGAAAAGTGGATTTTCAACACTATCACAAGTGCAAAAAGTGTTTTTTCTACACTAATACAAGTGCAAAAGTGGTTTCCTGCACCAACACAAGTGCGAAAAGTGGTTTTTCAACACTAACACAAGTGCGAAAAGTGGTTTTTCAACACTAACACAAGTGCGAAAAGTGGTTTTTCAACACTAACATAAGTGCGAAAAGTGGTTTTTCAACACTAACACAAGTGCGAAAAGTGGTTTTTCAACACTAACACAAGTGCGAAAAGTGGTTTTTCCACACTAATACAAGTGCAAAAGCGGTTTCCTGCACCAACACAAGTGCGAAAAGTGGTTTTTCAACACTAACACAAGTGCGAAAAGTGGTTTTTCAACACTAACACAAGTGCGAAAAGTGTTTTTTCCACACTAATACAAGTGCAAAAGTGGTTTCCTGCACCAACACAAGTGCGAAAAGTGGTTTTTCAACACTAACCCAAGTGCGAAAAGTGGTTTTTCAACACTAACACAAGTGCGAAAAGTGGTTTTTCAACACTAACACAAGTGCGAAAAGTGGTTTTTCAACACTATCACAAGTGCAAAAAGTGTTTTTTCCACACTAATACAAGTGCGAAAAGTGATTTTTCCACACTAATACAAGTGCAAAAGTGGTTTACTGCACCAACACAAGTGCGAAAAGTGGTTTTTCAATACTATCACAAGTGCAAAAAGTGTTTTTTCCACACTAATACAAGTACAAAAGTGGTTTCCTGCACCAACACAAGTGCGAAAAGTGGTTTTTCAACACTAACACAAGTGCGAAAAGTGGTTTTTCAACACTAACACAAGTGCGAAAAGTGGTTTTTCAACACTATCACAAGTGCAAAAAGTGTTTTTTTCGACACTAATACAAGTGCAAAAGTGGTTTCCTGCACCAACACAAGTGCGAAAAGTGGTTTTTCAACACCAACACAAGTGCAAAAAGTGGTTTTTCAACACTAACACAAGTGCAAAAAGTGTTTTTTCCACACTAATACAAGTGCAAAAGTGGTTTCCTGCACCAACACAAGTGCGAAAAGTGGTTTTTCAACACTAACACAGGTGCGAAAAGTGGTTTTTCAACACTATCACAAGTGCAAAAAGTGTTTTTTCCACACTAATACAAGTGCAAAAGTGGTTTCCTGCACCAACACAAGTGCGAAAAGTGGTTTTTCAACACTAACACAAGTGCGTAAAGTGTTTTTTCAACACTAACACAAGTGCGAAAAGTGGTTTTTCAACACTATCACAAGTGCAAAAAGAGTTTTTTCCACACTAATACAAGTGCAAAAGTGGTTTCCTGCACCAACACAAGTGCGAAAAGTGGTTTTTCAACACTAACACAAGTGCGAAAAGTGGTTTTTCAACACTAACACAAATGCGAAAAGTGGTTTTTCAACACTATCACAAGTGCAAAAGTGGTTTCCTGCACCAACACAAGTGCGAAAAGTGGTTTTTCAACACTAACACAAGTGCGAAAAGTGGTTTTTCAACACTAACACAAGTGCGAAAAGTGGTTTTTCAACACTATCACAAGTGCAAAAAGTGTTTTTTCCACACTAATACAAGTGCAAAAGTGGTTTCCTGCACCAACACAAGTGCGAAAAGTGGTTTTTCAACACTAACACAAGTACAAAAAGTGGTTTTTCCACACTAACACAAGTGCAAAAAGTGGTTTTTCCACACTAATACAAGTGCAAAAGTGGTTTCCTGCACCAACACAAGTGCGAAAAGTGGTTTTTCAACACTAACACAAGTGCGAAAAGTGTTTTTTCAACACTAACACAAGTGCGAAAAGTGGTTTTTCAACACTATCACAAGTGCAAAAAGAGTTTTTTCCACACTAATACAAGTGCAAAAGTAGTTTCCTGCACCAACACAAGTGCGAAAAGTGGTTTTTCAACACTAACACAAGTGCGAAAAGTGGTTTTTCAACACTAACACAAGTGCGAAAAGTGGTTTTTCAACACTATCAGAAGTGCAAAAGTGGTTTCCTGCACCAACACAAGTGCGAAAAGTGGTTTTTCAACACTAACACAAGTGCGAAAAGTGGTTTTTCAACAAAACACAAGTGCGAAAAGTGGTTTTTCAACACTATGACAAGTGCAAAAAGTGTTTTTTCCACACTAATACAAGTGCAAAAGTGGTTTCCTGCACCAACACAAGTGCGAAAAGTGGTTTTTCAACACTAACACAAGTACAAAAAGTGGTTTTTCCACACTAACACAAGTGCGAATAGTGGTTTTTCCACACTAATACAAGTGCAAAAGTGGTTTCCTGCACCAACACAAGTGCAAAAAGTGGTTTTTCAACACTAAAACAAGTGCGAAAAGTTGTTTTTCAACACTATCACAAGTGCAAAAAGTGTTTTTTCCACACTAATACAAGTGCAAAAGTGGTTTCCTGCACCAACACAAGGGCGAAAAGTGGTTTTTCAACACTAACACAAGTGCGAAAAGTGGTTTTTCAACACTAACACAAGTGCAAAAAGTGTTTTTTCCACACTAATACAAGTGCAAAAGTGGTTTCCTGCACGAACACAAGTGCGAAAAGTGGTTTTTCAACACTAACACAGGTGCGAAAAGTGGTTTTTCAACACTATCACAAGTGCAAAAAGTGTTTTTTCCACACTAATACAAGTGCAAAAGTGGTTTCCTGCACCAACACAAGTGCGAGAAAATTGGTTTTTCAACACTAACACAAGTGCGAAAAGTGTTTTTTCAACACTAACACAAGTGCGAAAAGTGGTTTTTCAACACTATCACAAGTGCAAAAAGAGTTTTTTCCACACTAATACAAGTGCAAAAGTGGTTTCCTGCACCAACACAAGTGCGAAAAGTGGTTTTTCAACACTAACACAAGTGCGAAAAGTGGTTTTTCAACACTAACACAAGTGCGAAAAGTGGTTTTTCAACACTATCACAAGTGCAAAAAGTGTTTTTTCTACACTAATACAAGTGCAAAAGTGGTTTCCTGCACCAACACGAGTGCGAAAAGTGGTTTTTCAACACTAACACAAGTGCGAAAAGTGGTTTTTCAACACTAACACAAGTGCAAAAAGTGGTTTTCCACACTAATACAAGTGCAAAAGTGGTTTCCTGCACCAACACAAGTGCGAAAAGTGGTTTTTCAACACTAAAACAAGTGCGAAAAGTGTTTTTTCCACACTAATACAAGTGCAAAAGTGGTTTCCTGCACCAACACAAGTGCGAAAAGTGGTTTTTCAACACTAACACAAGTGCAAAAGTGGTTTTTCAACACTAACACAAGTGCGAAAAGTGGTTTTTCAACACTAACATAAGTGCGAAAAGTGGTTTTTCAACACTAACACAAGTGCGAAAAGTGGTTTTTCAACACTAACACAAGTGCGAAAAGTGGTTTTTCCACACTAATACAAGTGCAAAAGCGGTTTCCTGCACCAACACAAGTGCGAAAAGTGGTTTTTCAACACTAACACAAGTGCGAAAAGTGGTTTTTCAACACTAACACAAGTGCGAAAAGTGTTTTTTCCACACTAATACAAGTGCAAAAGTGGTTTCCTGCACCAACACAAGTGCGAAAAGTGGTTTTTCAACACTAACCCAAGTGCGAAAAGTGGTTTTTCAACACTAACACAAATGCGAAAAGTGGTTTTTCAACACTAACACAAGTGCGAAAAGTGGTTTTTCAACACTATCACAAGTGCAAAAGTGTTTTTTCCACACTAATACAAGTGCGAAAAGTGATTTTTCCACACTAATACAAGTGCAAAAGTGGTTTCCTGCACCAACACAAGTGCGAAAAGTGGTTTTTCAACACTATCACAAGTGCAAAAAGTGTTTTTTCCACACTAATACAAGTACAAAAGTGGTTTCCTGCACCAACACAAGTGCGAAAAGTGGTTTTTCAACACTAACACAAGTGCGAAAAGTGGTTTTTCAACACTAACACAAGTGCAAAAAGTGGTTTTTCCACACTAATACAAGTGCAAAAGCGGTTTCCTGCACCAACACAAGTGCGAAAAGTGGTTTTTCAACACTAACACAAGTGCGAAAAGTGGTTTTTCAACACTAACACAAGTGCGAAAAGTGTTTTTTCCACACTAATACAAGTGCAAAAGTGGTTTCCTGCACCAACACAAGTGCGAAAAGTGGTTTTTCAACACTAACCCAAGTGCGAAAAGTGGTTTTTCAACACTAACACAAATGCGAAAAGTGGTTTTTCAACACTAACACAAGTGCGAAAAGTGGTTTTTCAACACTATCACAAGTGCAAAAAGTGTTTTTTCCACACTAATACAAGTGCAAAAGTGGTTTCCTGCACCAACACAAGTGCGAAAAGTGGTTTTTCAACACTAACACAGGTGCGAAAAGTGGTTTTTCAACACTATCACAAGTGCAAAAAGTGTTTTTTCCACACTAATACAAGTGCAAAAGTGGTTTCCTGCACCAACACAAGTGCGAAAATTGGTTTTTCAACACTAACACAAGTGCGAAAAGTGTTTTTTCAACACTAACACAAGTGCGAAAAGTGGTTTTTCAACACTATCACAAGTGCAAAAAGAGTTTTTTCCACACTAATACAAGTGCAAAAGTGGTTTCCTGCACCAACACAAGTGCGAAAAGTGGTTTTTCAACACTAACACAATTGCGAAAAGTGGTTTTTCAACACTAACACAAGTGCGAAAAGTGGTTTTTCAACACTATCACAAGTGCAAAAAGTGTTTTTTCTACACTAATACAAGTGCAAAAGTGGTTTCCTGCACCAACACGAGTGCGAAAAGTGGTTTTTCAACACTAACACAAGTGCGAAAAGTGGTTTTTCAACACTAACACAAGTGCAAAAAGTGGTTTTCCACACTAATACAAGTGCAAAAGTGGTTTCCTGCACCAACACAAGTGCGAAAAGTGGTTTTTCAACACTAACACAAGTGCAAATATTGGTTTTTCAACACTAACACAAGTGCGAAAAGTGGTTTTTCAACACTAACACAAATGCGAAAAGTGGTTTTTCAACACTATCACAAGTGCAAAAGTGGTTTCCTGCACCAACACAAGTGCGAAAAGTGGTTTTTCAACACTAACACAAGTGCGAAAAGTGGTTTTTCAACACTAACACAAGTGCGAAAAGTGGTTTTTCAACACTATCACAAGTGCAAAAAGTGTTTTTTCCACACTAATACAAGTGCAAAAGTGGTTTCCTGCACCAACACAAGTGCGAAAAGTGGTTTTTCAACACTAACACAAGTACAAAAAGTGGTTTTTCCACACTAACACAAGTGCAAAGAGTGGTTTTTCCACACTAATACAAGTGCAAAAGTGGTTTCCTGCACCAACACAAGTGCGAAAAGTGTTTTTCAACACTAACACAAGTGCGAAAAGTGTTTTTTCAACACTAACACAAGTGCGAAAAGTGGTTTTTCAACACTATCACAAGTGCAAAAAGAGTTTTTTCCACACTAATACAAGTGCAAAAGTAGTTTCCTGCACCAACACAAGTGCGAAAAGTGGTTTTTCAACACTAACACAAGTGCGAAAAGTAGTTTTTCAACACTAACACAAGTGCGAAAAGTGGTTTTTCAACACTATCAGAAGTGCAAAAGTGGTTTCCTGCACCAACACAAGTGCGAAAAGTGGTTTTTCAACACTAACACAAGTGCGAAAAGTGGTTTTTCAACAAAACACAAGTACGAAAAGTGGTTTTTCAACACTATGACAAGTGCAAAAAGTGTTTTTTCCACACTAATACAAGTGCAAAAGTGGTTTCCTGCACCAACACAAGTGCGAAAAGTGGTTTTTCAACACTAACACAAGTACAAAAAGTGGTTTTTCCACACTAACACAAGTGCGAAAAGTGGTTTTTCCACACTAATACAAGTGCAAAAGTGGTTTCCTGCACCAACACAAGTGCGAAAAGTGGTTTTTCAACACTATCACAAGTGCAAAAAGTGTTTTTTCCACACTAATACAAGTGCAAAAGTGGTTTCCTGCACCAACACAAGTGCGAAAAGTGGTTTTTCAACACTAACACAAGTGCGAAAAGTGGTTTTTCAACACTAACACAAGTGCGAAAAGTGTTTTTTCCACACTAATACAAGTGCAAAAGTGGTTTCCTGCACCAACGCAAGTGCGAAAAGTGGTTTTTCAACACTAACACAAGTGCGAAAATTGGTTTTTCAACACTCTCACAAGTGCAAAAAGTGTTTTTTCCACACTAATACAAGTGCAAAAGTGGTTTCCTGCACCAACACAAGGGCGAAAAGTGGTTTTTCAACACTAACACAAGTGCGTAAAGTGTTTTTTCAACACTAACACAAGTGCGAAAAGTGGTTTTTCAACACTATCACAAGTGCAAAAAGAGTTTTTTCCACACTAATACAAGTGCAAAAGTGGTTTCCTGCACCAACACAAGTGCGAAAAGTGGTTTTTCAACACTAACACAAGTGCGAAAAGTGGTTTTTCAACACTAACACAAGTGCGAAAAGTGGTTTTTCAACACTATCACAAGTGCAAAAAGTGTTTTTTCCACACTAATACAAGTGCAAAAGTGGTTTCCTGCACCAACACAAGTGCGAAAAGTGGTTTTTCAACACTAACACAAGTACAAAAAGTGGTTTTTCCACACTAACACAAGTGCAAAAAGTGGTTTTTCCACACTAATACAAGTGCAAAAGTGGTTTCCTGCACCAACACAAGTGCGAAAAGTGGTTTTTCAACACTAACACAAGTGCGAAAAGTGTTTTTTCAACACTAACACAAGTGCGAAAAGTGGTTTTTCAACACTATCACAAGTGCAAAAAGAGTTTTTTCCACACTAATACAAGTGCAAAAGTAGTTTCCTGCACCAACACAAGTGCGAAAAGTGGTTTTTCAACACTAACACAAGTGCGAAAAGTGGTTTTTCAACACTAACACAAGTGCGAAAAGTGGTTTTTCAACACTATCAGAAGTGCAAAAGTGGTTTCCTGCACCAACACAAGTGCGAAAAGTGGTTTTTCAACACTAACACAAGTGCGAAAAGTGGTTTTTCAACAAAACACAAGTGCGAAAAGTGGTTTTTCAACACTATGACAAGTGCAAAAAGTGTTTTTTCCACACTAATACAAGTGCAAAAGTGGTTTCCTGCACCAACACAAGTGCGAAAAGTGGTTTTTCAACACTAACACAAGTACAAAAAGTGGTTTTTCCACACTAACACAAGTGCGAATAGTGGTTTTTCCACACTAATACAAGTGCAAAAGTGGTTTCCTGCACCAACACAAGTGCAAAAAGTGGTTTTTCAACACTAAAACAAGTGCGAAAAGTTGTTTTTCAACACTATCACAAGTGCAAAAAGTGTTTTTTCCACACTAATACAAGTGCAAAAGTGGTTTCCTGTACCAACACAAGTGCGAAAAGTGGTTTTTCAACACTAACACAAGTGCGAAAAGTGGTTTTTCAACACTAACACAAGTGCGAAAAGTGTTTTTTCCACACTAATACAAGTGCAAAAGTGGTTTCCTGCACCAACGCAAGTGTGAAAAGTGGTTTTTCAACACTAACACAAGTGCGAAAAGTGGGTTTTCAACACTCTCACAAGTGCAAAAAGTGTTTTTTCCACACTAATACAAGTGCAAAAGTGGTTTCCTGCACCAACACAAGGGCGAAAAGTGGTTTTTCAACACTAACACAAGTGCGAAAAGTGGTTTTTCAACACTAACACAAGTGCAAAAAGTGTTTTTTCCACACTAATACAAGTGCAAAAGTGGTTTCCTGCACGAAGACAAGTGCGAAAAGTGGTTTTTCAACACTAACACAGGTGCGAAAAGTGGTTTTTCAACACTATCACAAGTGCAAAAAGTGTTTTTTCCACACTAATACAAGTGCAAAAGTGGTTTCCTGCACCAACACAAGTGCGAAAATTGGTTTTTCAACACTAACACAAGTGCGAAAAGTGTTTTTTCAACACTAACACAAGTGCGAAAAGTGGTTTTTCAACACTATCACAAGTGCAAAAAGAGTTTTTCCCACACTAATACAAGTGCAAAAGTGGTTTCCTGCACCAACACAAGTGCGAAAAGTGGTTTTTCAACACTAACACAAGTGCGAAAAGTGGTTTTTCAACACTAACACAAGTGCGAAAAGTGGTTTTTCAACACTATCACAAGTGCAAAAAGTGTTTTTTCTACACTAATACAAGTGCAAAAGTGGTTTCCTGCACCAACACGAGTGCGAAAAGTGGTTTTTCAACACTAACACAAGTGCAAAAAGTGGTTTTTCAACACTAACACAAGTGCAAAAAGTGGTTTTCCACACTAATACAAGTGCAAAAGTGGTTTCCTGCACCAACACAAGTGCGAAAAGTGGTTTTTCAACACTAAAACAAGTGCGAAAAGTGTTTTTTCCACACTAATACAAGTGCAAAAGTGGTTTCCTGCACCAACACAAGTGCGAAAAGTGGTTTTTCAACACTAACACAAGTGCAAAAAGTGGTTTTTCAACACTAACACAAGTGCGAAAAGTGGTTTTTCAACACTAACATAAGTGCGAAAAGTGGTTTTTCAACACTAACACAAGTGCGAAAAGTGGTTTTTCAACACTAACACAAGTGCGAAAAGTGGTTTTTCCACACTAATACAAGTGCAAAAGCGGTTTCCTGCACCAACACAAGTGCGAAAAGTGGTTTTTCAACACTAACACAAGTGCGAAAAGTGGTTTTTCAACACTAACACAAGTGCGAAAAGTGTTTTTTCCACACTAATACAAGTGCAAAAGTGGTTTCCTGCACCAACACAAGTGCGAAAAGTGGTTTTTCAACACTAACCCAAGTGCGAAAAGTGGTTTTTCAACACTAACACAAATGCGAAAAGTGGTTTTTCAACACTAACACAAGTGCGAAAAGTGGTTTTTCAACACTATCACAAGTGCAAAAAGTGTTTTTTCCACACTAATACAAGTGCGAAAAGTGATTTTTCCACACTAATACAAGTGCAAAAGTGGTTTCCTGCACCAACACAAGTGCGAAAAGTGGTTTTTCAACACTATCACAAGTGCAAAAAGTGTTTTTTCCACACTAATACAAGTACAAAAGTGGTTTCCTGCACCAACACAAGTGCGAAAAGTGGTTTTTCAACACTAACACAAGTGCGAAAAGTGGTTTTTCAACACTAACACAAGTGCAAAAAGTGGTTTTTCCACACTAATACAAGTGCAAAAGCGGTTTCCTGCACCAACACAAGTGCGAAAAGTGGTTTTTCAACACTAACACAAGTGCGAAAAGTGGTTTTTCAACACTAACACAAGTGCGAAAAGTGTTTTTTCCACACTAATACAAGTGCAAAAGTGGTTTCCTGCACCAACACAAGTGCGAAAAGTGGTTTTTCAACACTAACCCAAGTGCGAAAAGTGGTTTTTCAACACTAACACAAATGCGAAAAGTGGTTTTTCAACACTAACACAAGTGCGAAAAGTGGTTTTTCAACACTATCACAAGTGCAAAAAGTGTTTTTTCCACACTAATACAAGTGCAAAAGTGGTTTCCTGCACCAACACAAGTGCGAAAAGTGGTTTTTCAACACTAACACAGGTGCGAAAAGTGGTTTTTCAACACTATCACAAGTGCAAAAAGTGTTTTTTCCACACTAATACAAGTGCAAAAGTGGTTTCCTGCACCAACACAAGTGCGAAAATTGGTTTTTCAACACTAACACAAGTGCGAAAAGTGTTTTTTCAACACTAACACAAGTGCGAAAAGTGGTTTTTCAACACTATCACAAGTGCAAAAAGAGTTTTTTCCACACTAATACAAGTGCAAAAGTGGTTTCCTGCACCAACACAAGTGCGAAAAGTGGTTTTTCAACACTAACACAATTGCGAAAAGTGGTTTTTCAACACTAACACAAGTGCGAAAAGTGGTTTTTCAACACTATCACAAGTGCAAAAAGTGTTTTTTCTACACTAATACAAGTGCAAAAGTGGTTTCCTGCACCAACACGAGTGCGAAAAGTGGTTTTTCAACACTAACACAAGTGCGAAAAGTGGTTTTTCAACACTAACACAAGTGCAAAAAGTGGTTTTCCACACTAATACAAGTGCAAAAGTGGTTTCCTGCACCAACACAAGTGTGAAAAGTGGTTTTTCAACACTAACACAAGTGCAAATATTGGTTTTTCAACACTAACACAAGTGCGAAAAGTGGTTTTTCAACACTAACACAAATGCGAAAAGTGGTTTTTCAACACTATCACAAGTGCAAAAGTGGTTTCCTGCACCAACACAAGTGCGAAAAGTGGTTTTTCAACACTAACACAAGTGCGAAAAGTGGTTTTTCAACACTAACACAAGTGCGAAAAGTGGTTTTTCAACACTATCACAAGTGCAAAAAGTGTTTTTTCCACACTAATACAAGTGCAAAAGTGGTTTCCTGCACCAACACAAGTGCGAAAAGTGGTTTTTCAACACTAACACAAGTACAAAAAGTGGTTTTTCCACACTAACACAAGTGCAAAGAGTGGTTTTTCCACACTAATACAAGTGCAAAAGTGGTTTCCTGCACCAACACAAGTGCGAAAAGTGTTTTTCAACACTAACACAAGTGCGAAAAGTGTTTTTTCAACACTAACACAAGTGCGAAAAGTGGTTTTTCAACACTATCACAAGTGCAAAAAGAGTTTTTTCCACACTAATACAAGTGCAAAAGTAGTTTCCTGCACCAACACAAGTGCGAAAAGTGGTTTTTCAACACTAACACAAGTGCGAAAAGTAGTTTTTCAACACTAACACAAGTGCGAAAAGTGGTTTTTCAACACTATCAGAAGTGCAAAAGTGGTTTCCTGCACCAACACAAGTGCGAAAAGTGGTTTTTCAACACTAACACAAGTGTGAAAAGTGGTTTTTCAACAAAACACAAGTACGAAAAGTGGTTTTTCAACACTATGACAAGTGCAAAAAGTGTTTTTTCCACACTAATACAAGTGCAAAAGTGGTTTCCTGCACCAACACAAGTGCGAAAAGTGGTTTTTCAACACTAACACAAGTACAAAAAGTGGTTTTTCCACACTAACACAAGTGCGAAAAGTGGTTTTTCCACACTAATACAAGTGCAAAAGTGGTTTCCTGCACCAACACAAGTGCGAAAAGTGGTTTTTCAACACTATCACAAGTGCAAAAAGTGTTTTTTCCACACTAATACAAGTGCAAAAGTGGTTTCCTGCACCAACACAAGTGCGAAAAGTGGTTTTTCAACACTAACACAAGTGCGAAAAGTGGTTTTTCAACACTAACACAAGTGCGAAAAGTGTTTTTTCCACACTAATACAAGTGCAAAAGTGGTTTCCTGCACCAACGCAAGTGCGAAAAGTGGTTTTTCAACACTAACACAAGTGCGAAAATTGGTTTTTCAACACTCTCACAAGTGCAAAAAGTGTTTTTTCCACACTAATACAAGTGCAAAAGTGGTTTCCTGCACCAACACAAGGGCGAAAAGTGGTTTTTCAACACTAACACAAGTGCGAAAAGTGGTTTTTCAACACTAACACAAGTGCGAAAAGTGTTTTTTCCACACTAATACAAGTGCGAAAAGTGGTTTTTCAACACTATCACAAGTGCAAAAAGTGTTTTTTCCACACTAATACAAGTACAAAAGTGGTTTCCTGCACCAACACAAGTGCGAAAAGTGGTTTTTCAACACTAACACAAGTGCGAAAAGTGGTTTTTCAACACTAACACAAGTGCAAAAAGTGGTTTTTCCACACTAATACAAGTGCAAAAGCGGTTTCCTGCACCAACACAAGTGCGAAAAGTGGTTTTTCAACACTAACACAAGTGCGAAAAGTGGTTTTTCAACACTAACACAAGTGCGAAAAGTGTTTTTTCCACACTAATACAAGTGCAAAAGTGGTTTCCTGCACCAACACAAGTGCGAAAAGTGGTTTTTCAACACTAACCCAAGTGCGAAAAGTGGTTTTTCAACACTAACACAAATGCGAAAAGTGGTTTTTCAACACTAACACAAGTGCGAAAAGTGGTTTTTCAACACTATCACAAGTGCAAAAAGTGTTTTTTCCACACTAATACAAGTGCAAAAGTGGTTTCCTGCACCAACACAAGTGCGAAAAGTGGTTTTTCAACACTAACACAGGTGCGAAAAGTGGTTTTTCAACACTATCACAAGTGCAAAAAGTGTTTTTTCCACACTAATACAAGTGCAAAAGTGGTTTCCTGCACCAACACAAGTGCGAAAATTGGTTTTTCAACACTAACACAAGTGCGAAAAGTGTTTTTTCAACACTAACACAAGTGCGAAAAGTGGTTTTTCAACACTATCACAAGTGCAAAAAGAGTTTTTTCCACACTAATACAAGTGCAAAAGTGGTTTCCTGCACCAACACAAGTGCGAAAAGTGGTTTTTCAACACTAACACAAGTGCGAAAAGTGGTTTTTCAACACTAACACAAGTGCGAAAAGTGGTTTTTCAACACTATCACAAGTTCAAAAAGTGTTTTTTCTACACTAATACAAGTGCAAAAGTGGTTTCCTGCACCAACACGAGTGCGAAAAGTGGTTTTTCAACACTAACACAAGTGCGAAAAGTGGTTTTTCAACACTAACACAAGTGCAAAAAGTGGTTTTCCACACTAATACAAGTGCAAAAGTGGTTTCCTGCACCAACACAAGTGCGAAAAGTGGTTTTTCAACACTAACACAAGTGCAAATATTGGTTTTTCAACACTAACACAAGTGCGAAAAGTGGTTTTTCAACACTAACACAAATGCGAAAAGTGGTTTTTCAACACTATCACAAGTGCAAAAGTGGTTTACTGCACCAACACAAGTGCGAAAAGTGGTTTTTCAACACTAACACAAGTGCGAAAAGTGGTTTTTCAACACTAACACAAGTGCGAAAAGTGGTTTTTCAACACTATCACAAGTGCGAAAAGTGGTTTTTCCACACTAATACAAGTGCAAAAGTGGTTTCCTGCACCAACACAAGTGCGAAAAGTGGTTTTTCAACACTAACACAAGTACAAAAAGTGGTTTTTCCACACTAACACAAGTGCAAAGAGTGGTTTTTCCACACTAATACAAGTGCAAAAGTGGTTTCCTGCACCAACACAAGTGCGAAAAGTGTTTTTCAACACTAACACAAGTGCGAAAAGTGTTTTTTCAACACTAACACAAGTGCGAAAAGTGGTTTTTCAACACTATCACAAGTGCAAAAAGAGTTTTTTCCACACTAATACAAGTGCAAAAGTAGTTTCCTGCACCAACACAAGTGCGAAAAGTGGTTTTTCAACACTAACACAAGTGCGAAAAGTGGTTTTTCAACACTAACACAAGTGCGAAAAGTGGTTTTTCAACACTATCAGAAGTGCAAAAGTGGTTTCCTGCACCAACACAAGTGCGAAAAGTGGTTTTTCAACACTAACACAAGTGCGAAAAGTGGTTTTTCAACAAAACACAAGTACGAAAGGTGGTTTTTCAACACTATGACAAGTGCAAAAAGTGTTTTTTCCACACTAATACAAGTGCAAAAGTGGTTTCCTGCACCAACACAAGTGCGAAAAGTGGTTTTTCAACACTAACACAAGTACAAAAAGTGGTTTTTCCACACTAACACAAGTGCGAAAAGTGGTTTTTCCACACTAATACAAGTGCAAAAGTGGTTTCCTGCACCAACACAAGTGCGAAAAGTGGTTTTTCAACACTATCACAAGTGCAAAAAGTGTTTTTTCCACACTAATACAAGTGCAAAAGTGGTTTCCTGCACCAACACAAGTGCGAAAAGTGGTTTTTCAACACTAACACAAGTGCGAAAAGTGGTTTTTCAACACTAACACAAGTGCGAAAAGTGTTTTTTCCACACTAATACAAGTGCAAAAGTGATTTCCTGCACCAACGCAAGTGCGAAAAGTGGTTTTTCAACACTAACACAAGTGCGAAAATTGGTTTTTCAACACTCTCACAAGTGCAAAAAGTGTTTTTTCCACACTAATACAAGTGCAGAAGTGGTTTCCTGCACCAACACAAGGGCGAAAAGTGGTTTTTCAACACTAACACAAGTGCGAAAAGTGGTTTTTCAACACTAACACAAGTGCGAAAAGTGTTTTTTCCACACTAATACAAGTGCGAAAAGTGGTTTTTCAACACTATCACAAGTGCAAAAAGAGTTTTTTCCACACTAATACAAGTGCAAAAGTAGTTTCCTGCACCAACACAAGTGCGAAAAGTGGTTTTTCAACACTAACACAAGTGCGAAAAGTGGTTTTTCAACACTAACACAAGTGCGAAAAGTGGTTTTTCAACACTATCAGAAGTGCAAAAGTGGTTTCCTGCACCAACACAAGTGCGAAAAGTGGTTTTTCAACACTAACACAAGTGCGAAAAGTGGTTTTTCAACAAAACACAAGTGCGAAAAGTGGTTTTTCAACACTATGACAAGTGCAAAAAGTGTTTTTTCCACACTAATACAAGTGCAAAAGTGGTTTCCTGCACCAACACAAGTGCGAAAAGTGGTTTTTCAACACTAACACAAGTACAAAAAGTGGTTTTTCCACACTAACACAAGTGCGAATAGTGGTTTTTCCACACTAATACAAGTGCAAAAGTGGTTTCCTGCACCAACACAGGTGCAAAAAGTGGTTTTTCAACACTAAAACAAGTGCGAAAAGTTGTTTTTCAACACTATCACAAGTGCAAAAAGTGTTTTTTCCACACTAATACAAGTGCAAAAGTGGTTTCCTGCACCAACACAAGTGCGAAAAGTGGTTTTTCAACACTAACACAAGTGCGAAAAGTGGTTTTTCAACACTAACACAAGTGCGAAAAGTGTTTTTTCCACACTAATACAAGTGCAAAAGTGGTTTCCTGCACCAACGCAAGTGTGAAAAGTGGTTTTTCAACACTAACACAAGTGCGAAAAGTGGTTTTTCAACACTCTCACAAGTGCAAAAAGTGTTTTTTCCACACTAATACAAGTGCAAAAGTGGTTTCCTGCACCAACACAAGGGCGAAAAGTGGTTTTTCAACACTAACACAAGTGCGAAAAGTGGTTTTTCAACACTAACACAAGTGCAAAAAGTGTTTTTTCCACACTAATACAAGTGCAAAAGTGGTTTCCTGCACGAACACAAGTGCGAAAAGTGGTTTTTCAACACTAACACAGGTGCGAAAAGTGGTTTTTCAACACTATCACAAGTGCAAAAAGTGTTTTTTCCACACTAATACAAGTGCAAAAGTGGTTTCCTGCACCAACACAAGTGCGAAAATTGGTTTTTCAACACTAACACAAGTGCGAAAAGTGTTTTTTCAACACTAACACAAGTGCGAAAAGTGGTTTTCCCACACTAATACAAGTGCAAAAGTGGTTTCCTGCACCAACACAAGTGCGAAAAGTGGTTTTTCAACACTAACCCAAGTGCGAAAAGTGGTTTTTCAACACTAACACAAGTGCGAAAAGTGGTTTTTCAACACTAACACAAGTGCGAAAAGTGGTTTTTCAACACTATCACAAGTGCAAAAAGTGTTTTTTCCACACTAATACAAGTGCGAAAAGTGATTTTTCCACACTAATACAAGTGCAAAAGTGGTTTCCTGCACCAACACAAGTGCGAAAAGTGGTTTTTCAATACTATCACAAGTGCAAAAAGTGTTTTTTCCACACTAATACAAGTACAAAAGTGGTTTCCTGCACCAACACAAGTGCGAAAAGTGGTTTTTCAACACTAACACAAGTGCGAAAAGTGTTTTTTCCACACTAATACAAGTGCAAAAGTGGTTTCCTGCACCAACACAAGTGCGAAAAGTGGTTTTTCAACACTAACACAAGTGCAAAAAGTGGTTTTTCAACACTAACACAAGTGCGAAAAGTGGTTTTTCAACACTAACATAAGTGCGAAAAGTGGTTTTTCAACACTAACACAAGTGCGAAAAGTGGTTTTTCAACACTAACACAAGTGCGAAAAGTGGTTTTTCCACACTAATACAAGTGCAAAAGCGGTTTCCTGCACCAACACAAGTGCGAAAAGTGGTTTTTCAACACTAACACAAGTGCGAAAAGTGGTTTTTCAACACTAACACAAGTGCGAAAAGTGTTTTTTCCACACTAATACAAGTGCAAAAGTGGTTTCCTGCACCAACACAAGTGCGAAAAGTGGTTTTTCAACACTAACCCAAGTGCGAAAAGTGGTTTTTCAACACTAACACAAATGCGAAAAGTGGTTTTTCAACACTAACACAAGTGCGAAAAGTGGTTTTTCAACACTATCACAAGTGCAAAAAGTGTTTTTTCCACACTAATACAAGTGCGAAAAGTGATTTTTCCACACTAATACAAGTGCAAAAGTGGTTTCCTGCACCAACACAAGTGCGAAAAGTGGTTTTTCAACACTATCACAAGTGCAAAAAGTGTTTTTTCCACACTAATACAAGTACAAAAGTGGTTTCCTTCACCAACACAAGTGCGAAAAGTGGTTTTTCAACACTAACACAAGTGCGAAAAGTGGTTTTTCAACACTAACACAAGTGCAAAAAGTGGTTTTTTCCACACTAATACAAGTGCAAAAGCGGTTTCCTGCACCAACACAAGTGCGAAAAGTGGTTTTTCAACACTAACACAAGTGCGAAAAGTGGTTTTTCAACACTAACACAAGTGCGAAAAGTGTTTTTTCCACACTAATACAAGTGCAAAAGTGGTTTCCTGCACCAACACAAGTGCGAAAAGTGGTTTTTCAACACTAACCCAAGTGCGAAAAGTGGTTTTTCAACACTAACACAAATGCGAAAAGTGGTTTTTCAACACTAACACAAGTGCGAAAAGTGGTTTTTCAACACTATCACAAGTGCAAAAAGTGTTTTTTCCACACTAATACAAGTGCAAAAGTGGTTTCCTGCACCAACACAAGTGCGAAAAGTGGTTTTTCAACACTAACACAGGTGCGAAAAGTGGTTTTTCAACACTATCACAAGTGCAAAAAGTGTTTTTTCCACACTAATACAAGTGCAAAAGTGGTTTCCTGCACCAACACAAGTGCGAAAATTGGTTTTTCAACACTAACACAAGTGCGAAAAGTGTTTTTTCAACACTAACACAAGTGCGAAAAGTGGTTTTTCAACACTATCACAAGTGCAAAAAGAGTTTTTTCCACACTAATACAAGTGCAAAAGTGGTTTCCTGCACCAACACAAGTGCGAAAAGTGGTTTTTCAACACTAACACAAGTGCGAAAAGTGGTTTTTCAACATAACACAAGTGCGAAAAGTGGTTTTTCAACACTATCACAAGTGCAAAAAGTGTTTTTTCTACACTAATACAAGTGCAAAAGTGGTTTCCTGCACCAACACGAGTGCGAAAAGTGGTTTTTCAACACTAACACAAGTGCGAAAAGTGGTTTTTCAACACTAACACAAGTGCAAAAAGTGGTTTTCCACACTAATACAAGTGCAAAAGTGGTTTCCTGCACCAACACAAGTGCGAAAAGTGGTTTTTCAACACTAACACAAGTGCAAATATTGGTTTTTCAACACTAACACAAGTGCGAAAAGTGGTTTTTCAACACTAACACAAATGCGAAAAGTGGTTTTTCAACACTATCACAAGTGCAAAAGTGGTTTCCTGCACCAACACAAGTGCGAAAAGTGGTTTTTCAACACTAACACAAGTGCGAAAAGTGGTTTTTCAACACTAACACAAGTGCGAAAAGTGGTTTTTCAACACTATCACAAGTGCAAAAAGTGTTTTTTCCACACTAATACAAGTGCAAAAGTGGTTTCCTGCACCAACACAAGTGCGAAAAGTGGTTTTTCAACACTAACACAAGTACAAAAAGTGGTTTTTCCACACTAACACAAGTGCAAAGAGTGGTTTTTCCACACTAATACAAGTGCAAAAGTGGTTTCCTGCACCAACACAAGTGCGAAAAGTGTTTTTCAACACTAACACAAGGGCGAAAAGTGTTTTTTCAACACTAACACAAGTGCGAAAAGTGGTTTTTCAACACTATCACAAGTGCAAAAAGAGTTTTTTCCACACTAATACAAGTGCAAAAGTAGTTTCCTGCACCAACACAAGTGCGAAAAGTGGTTTTTCAACACTAACACAAGTGCGAAAAGTGGTTTTTCAACACTAACACAAGTGCGAAAAGTGGTTTTTCAACACTATCAGAAGTGCAAAAAGAGTTTTTTCCACACTAATACAAGTGCAAAAGTGGTTTCCTGCACCAACACAAGTGCGAAAAGTGGTTTTTCAACACTAACACAAGTGCGAAAAGTGGTTTTTCAACATAACACAAGTGCGAAAAGTGGTTTTTCAACACTATCACAAGTGCAAAAAGTGTTTTTTCTACACTAATACAAGTGCAAAAGTGGTTTCCTGCACCAACACGAGTGCGAAAAGTGGTTTTTCAACACTAACACAAGTGCGAAAAGTGGTTTTTCAACACTAACACAAGTGCAAAAAGTGGTTTTCCACACTAATACAAGTGCAAAAGTGGTTTCCTGCACCAACACAAGTGCGAAAAGTGGTTTTTCAACACTAACACAAGTGCAAATATTGGTTTTTCAACACTAACACAAGTGCGAAAAGTGGTTTTTCAACACTAACACAAATGCGAAAAGTGGTTTTTCAACACTATCACAAGTGCAAAAGTGGTTTCCTGCACCAACACAAGTGCGAAAAGTGGTTTTTCAACACTAACACAAGTGCGAAAAGTGGTTTTTCAACACTAACACAAGTGCGAAAAGTGGTTTTTCAACACTATCACAAGTGCAAAAAGTGTTTTTTCCACACTAATACAAGTGCAAAAGTGGTTTCCTGCACCAACACAAGTGCGAAAAGTGGTTTTTCAACACTAACACAAGTACAAAAAGTGGTTTTTCCACACTAACACAAGTGCAAAGAGTGGTTTTTCCACACTAATACAAGTGCAAAAGTGGTTTCCTGCACCAACACAAGTGCGAAAAGTGTTTTTCAACACTAACACAAGGGCGAAAAGTGTTTTTTCAACACTAACACAAGTGCGAAAAGTGGTTTTTCAACACTATCACAAGTGCAAAAAGAGTTTTTCCACACTAATACAAGTGCAAAAGTAGTTTCCTGCACCAACACAAGTGCGAAAAGTGGTTTTTCAACACTAACACAAGTGCGAAAAGTGGTTTTTCAACACTAACACAAGTGCGAAAAGTGGTTTTTCAACACTATCAGAAGTGCAAAAGTGGTTTCCTGCACCAACACAAGTGCGAAAAGTGGTTTTTCAACACTAAAACAAGTGCGAAAAGTGGTTTTTCAACAAAACACAAGCACGAAAAGTGGTTTTTCAACACTATGACAAGTGCAAAAAGTGTTTTTTCCACACTAATACAAGTGCAAAAGTGGTTTCCTGCACCAACACAAGTGCGAAAAGTGGTTTTTCAACACTAACACAAGTACAAAAAGTGGTTTTTCCACACTAACACAAGTGCGAAAAGTGGTTTTTCCACACTAATACAAGTGCAAAAGTGGTTTCCTGCACCAACACAAGTGCGAAAAGTGGTTTTTCAACACTAAAACAAGTGTGAAAAGTTGTTTTTCAACACTATCACAAGTGCAAAAAGTGTTTTTTCCACACTAATACAAGTGCAAAAGTGGTTTCCTGCACCAACACAAGTGCGAAAAGTGGTTTTTCAACACTAACACAAGTGCGAAAAGTGGTTTTTCAACACTAACACAAGTGCGAAAAGTGTTTTTTCCACACTAATACAAGTGCAAAAGTGGTTTCCTGCACCAACGCAAGTGCGAAAAGTGGTTTTTCAACACTAACACAAGTGCGAAAATTGGTTTTTCAACACTCTCACAAGTGCAAAAAGTGTTTTTTCCACACTAATACAAGTGCAAAAGTGGTTTCCTGCACCAACACAAGGGCGAAAAGTGGTTTTTCAACACTAACACAAGTGCGAAAAGTGGTTTTTCAACACTAACACAAGTGCAAAAAGTGTTTTTTCCACACTAATACAAGTGCAAAAGTGGTTTCCTGCACCAACACAAGTGCGAAAAGTGGTTTTTCAACACTAACACAGGTGCGAAAAGTGGTTTTTCAACACTATCACAAGTGCAAAAAGTGTTTTTTCCACACTAATACAAGTGCAAAAGTGGTTTCCTGCACCAACACAAGTGCGAAAATTGGTTTTTCAACACTAACACAAGTGCGAAAAGTGTTTTTTCAACACTAACACAAGTGCGAAAAGTGGTTTTTCAACACTATCACAAGTGCAAAAAGAGTTTTTTCCACACTAATACAAGTGCAAAAGTGGTTTCCTGCACCAACACAAGTGCGAAAAGTGGTTTTTCAACACTAACACAAGTGCGAAAAGTGGTTTTTCAACACTAACACAAGTGCGAAAAGTGGTTTTTCAACACTATCACAAGTGCAAAAAGTGTTTTTTCTACACTAATACAAGTGCAAAAGTGGTTTCCTGCACCAACACGAGTGCGAAAACTGGTTTTTCAACACTAACACAAGTGCGAAAAGTGGTTTTTCAACACTAACACAAGTGCAAAAAGTGGTTTTCCACACTAATACAAGTGCAAAAGTGGTTTCCTGCACCAACACAAGTGCGAAAAGTGGTTTTTCAACACTAACACAAGTGCAAAAAGTGTTTTTTCCACACTAATACAAGTGCAAAAGTGGTTTCCTGCACCAACACAAGTGCGAAAAGTGGTTTTTCAACACTAACACAAGTGCGAAAAGTGGTTTTTCAACACTAACACAAGTGCGAAAAGTGGTTTTTCAACACTAACATAAGTGCGAAAAGTGGTTTTTCAACACTAACACAAGTGCGAAAAGTGGTTTTTCAACACTAACACAAGTGCGAAAAGTGGTTTTTCCACACTAATACAAGTGCAAAAGCGGTTTCCTGCACCAACACAAGTGCGAAAAGTGGTTTTTCAACACTAACACAAGTGCGAAAAGTGGTTTTTCAACACTAACACAAGTGCGAAAAGTGTTTTTTCCACACTAATACAAGTGCAAAAGTGGTTTCCTGCACCAACACAAGTGCGAAAAGTGGTTTTTCAACACTAACCCAAGTGCGAAAAGTGGTTTTTCAACACTAACACAAATGCGAAAAGTGGTTTTTCAACACTAACACAAGTGCGAAAAGTGGTTTTTCAACACTATCACAAGTGCAAAAAGTGTTTTTTCCACACTAATACAAGTGCGAAAAGTGATTTTTCCACACTAATACAAGTGCAAAAGTGGTTTCCTGCACCAACACAAGTGCGAAAAGTGGTTTTTCAACACTATCACAAGTGCAAAAAGTGTTTTTTCCACACTAATACAAGTACAAAAGTGGTTTCCTGCACCAACACAAGTGCGAAAAGTGGTTTTTCAACACTAACACAAGTGCGAAAAGTGGTTTTTCAACACTAACACAAGTGCGAAAAGTGGTTTTTCCACACTAATACAAGTGCAAAAGCGGTTTCCTGCACCAACACAAGTGCGAAAAGTGGTTTTTCAACACTAACACAAGTGCGAAAAGTGGTTTTTCAAC
Organism: Myxine glutinosa; assembly: GCF_964187855.1. Lineage (NCBI taxonomy): Eukaryota > Metazoa > Chordata > Myxini > Myxiniformes > Myxinidae > Myxine > Myxine glutinosa. Next base: position 27,163 of record NW_027618233.1, read on the forward strand.
ACTAACACAAGTGCGAAAAGTGTTTTTTCCACACTAATACAAGTGCAAAAGTGGTTTCCTGCACCAACACAAGTGCGAAAAGTGGTTTTTCAACACTAACCCAAGTGCGAAAAGTGGTTTTTCAACACTAACACAAATGCGAAAAGTGGTTTTTCAACACTAACACAAGTGCGAAAAGTGGTTTTTCAACACTATCACAAGTGCAAAAAGAGTTTTTTCCACACTAATACAAGTGCAAAAGTGGTTTCCTGCACCAACACAAGTGCGAAAAGTGGTTTTTCAACACTAACACAAGTGCGAAAAGTGGTTTTTCAACACTAACACAAGTGCGAAAAGTGGTTTTTCAACACTATCACAAGTGCAAAAAGTGTTTTTTCTACACTAATACAAGTGCAAAAGTGGTTTCCTGCACCAACACGAGTGCGAAAAGTGGTTTTTCAACACTAACACAAGTGCGAAAAGTGGTTTTTCAACACTAACACAAGTGCAAAAAGTGGTTTTCCACACTAATACAAGTGCAAAAGTGGTTTCCTGCACCAACACAAGTGCGAAAAGTGGTTTTTCAACACTAACACAAGTGCGAAAAGTGTTTTTTCCACACTAATACAAGTGCAAAAGTGGTTTCCTGCACCAACACAAGTGCGAAAAGTGGTTTTTCAACACTAACACAAGTGCGAAAAGTGGTTTTTCAACACTAACACAAGTGCGAAAAGTGGTTTTTCAACACTAACATAAGTGCGAAAAGTGGTTTTTCAACACTAACACAAGTGCGAAAAGTGGTTTTTCAACACTAACACAAGTGCGAAAAGTGGTTTTTCCACACTAATACAAGTGCAAAAGCGGTTTCCTGCACCAACACAAGTGCGAAAAGTGGTTTTTCAACACTAACACAAGTGCGAAAAGTGGTTTTTCAACACTAACACAAGTGCGAAAAGTGTTTTTTCCACACTAATACAAGTGCAAAAGTGGTTTCCTGCACCAACACAAGTGCGAAAAGTGGTTTTTCAACACTAACCCAAGTGCGAAAAGTGGTTTTTCAACACTAACACAAATGCGAAAAGTGGTTTTTCAACACTAACACAAGTGCGAAAAGTGGTTTTTCAACACTATCACAAGTGCAAAAAGTGTTTTTTCCACACTAATACAAGTGCGAAAAGTGATTTTTCCACACTAATACAAGTGCAAAAGTGGTTTCCTGCACCAACACAAGTGCGAAAAGTGGTTTTTCAACACTATCACAAGTGCAAAAAGTGTTTTTTCCACACTAATACAAGTACAAAAGTGGTTTCCTGCACCAACACAAGTGCGAAAAGTGGTTTTTCAACACTAACACAAGTGCGAAAAGTGGTTTTTCAACACTAACACAAGTGCGAAAAGTGGTTTTTCCACACTAATACAAGTGCAAAAGCGGTTTCCTGCACCAACACAAGTGCGAAAAGTGGTTTTTCAACACTAACACAAGTGCGAAAAGTGGTTTTTCAACACTAACACAAGTGCGAAAAGTGTTTTTTCCACATTAATACAAGTGCAAAAGTGGTTTCCTGCACCAACACAAGTGCGAAAAGTGGTTTTTCAACACTAACCCAAGTGCGAAAAGTGGTTTTTCAACACTAACACAAATGCGAAAAGTGGTTTTTCAACACTAACACAAGTGCGAAAAGTGGTTTTTCAACACTATCACAAGTGCAAAAAGTGTTTTTTCCACACTAATACAAGTGCGAAAAGTGATTTTTCCACACTAATACAAGTGCAAAAGTGGTTTCCTGCACCAACACAAGTGCGAAAAGTGGTTTTTCAACACTATCACAAGTGCAAAAAGTGTTTTTTTCCACACTAATACAAGTACAAAAGTGGTTTCCTGCACCAACACAAGTGCGAAAAGTGGTTTTTCAACACTAACACAAGTGCGAAAAGTGGTTTTTCAACACTAACACAAGTGCGAAAAGTGGTTTTTCAACACTATCACAAGTGCAAAAAGTGTTTTTTCTACACTAATACAAGTGCAAAAGTGGTTTCCTGCACCAACACAAGTGCGAAAAGTGGTTTTTCAACACTAACACTCGTGCGAAAAGTGGTTTTTCAACACCAACACAAGTGCGAAAAGTGGTTTTTCCACACTAATACAAGTGCAAAAGTGGTTTCCTGCACCAACACAAGTGCGAAAAGTGGTTTTTCAACACTAACACAAGTGCAAAAAGTGGTTTTTCTACACTAACACAAGTGAGAAAAGTGTTTTTTCCACACTAATACAAGTGCAAAAGTGGTTTCCTGCACCAACACAAGTGCGAAAAGTGGTTTTTCAACACTAACACAAGTGCAAAAAGTGGTTTTTCAACACTAACACAAGTGCGAAAAGTGGTTTTTCAACACTATCACAACTAATACAAGTGCAAAAGTGGTTTCCTGCACCAACACAAGTGCGAAAAAGTGGTTTTTCAACACTAACACAAGTGCAAAAAGTGGTTTTTCAACACTAAACACAAGTGCGAAAAGTGGTATTTCCACACTAATACAAGTGCAAAAGTGGTTTCCTGCACCAACACAAGTGCGAAAAGTGGTTTTTTCAACACTAACACAAGTGCAAAAAGTGGTTTTTCTACACTAACACAAGTGAGAAAAGTGTTTTTCTCCACACTAATACAAGTGCAAAAGTGGTTTCCTGCACCAACACAAGTGCGAAAAAGTGGTTTTTTCAACACTAACACAAGTGCGAAAAGTGGTTTTTCAACACTAACACAAGTGCGAAAAGTGGTTTTTCAACACTAACACAAGTGCGAAAAGTGGTTTTTCAACACTATCACAAGTGCAAAAAGTGTTTTTTTCCAAACTAATACAAGTGCAAAAGTGGTTTCCTGCACCAACACAAGTGCGAAAAGTGGTTTTTCAACACTAACACAAGTGCGAAAAGTGGTTTTTCAACACTAACACAAGTGCGAAAAGTGGTTTTTTCCACACTAATACAAGTGCAAAAGTGGTTTCCTGCACCAACACAAGTGCGAAAAGTGGTTTTTTAACACTAACACAAGTGCGAAAAGTGGTTTTTCAACACCAACACAAGTGCGAAAAGTGGTTTTTTCCACACTATACAAGTGCAAAAGTGGTTTCCTGCACCAACACAAGTGCGAAAAGTGGTTTTTTCAACACTAACACAAGTGCGAAAAGTGGTTTTTCAACACTAACACAAGTGCGAAAAGTGGTTTTCCACACTAATACAAGTGCAAAAGTGGTTTCCTGCACCAACACAAGTGCGAAAAGTGGTTTTTTCAACACTAACACAAGTGCGAAAAGTGGTTTTTCAACACTATCACAAGTGCAAAAAGTGTTTTTTCCACACTAATACAAGTGCAAAAGTGGTTTCCTGCACCAACACAAGTGCGAAAAGTGGTTTTTCAACACTAACACAAGTGCGAAAAGTGGTTTTTTCAACACTAACACAAGTGCAAAAAGTGTTTTTTCCACACTAATACAAGTGCAAAAGTGGTTTCCTGCAGCAACACAAGTGCGAAAAGTGGTTTTTCAACACTAACACAGGTGCGAAAAGTGGTTTTTCAACACTATCACAAGTGCAAAAAGTGTTTTTTTCCACACTAATACAAGTGCAAAAGTGGTTTCCTGCACCAACACAAGTGCGAAAAGTGGTTTTTTCAACACTAACACAAGTGCGTAAAGTGTTTTTTCAACACTAACACAAGTGCGAAAAGTGGTTTTTTCAACACTATCACAAGTGCAAAAAGAGTTTTTTTCCACACTAATACAAGTGCAAAAGTGGTTTCCTGCACCAACACAAGTGCGAAAAGTGGTTTTTTCAACACTAACACAAGTGCGAAAAGTGGTTTTTTCAACACTAACACAAATGCGAAAAGTGGTTTTTCAACACTACCACAAGTGCAAAAGTGGTTTCCTGCACCAACACAAGTGCGAAAAGTGGTTTTTTCAACACTAACACAAGTGCGAAAAGTGGTTTTTCAACACTAACACAAGTGCGAAAAGTGGTTTTTCAACACTATCACAAGTGCAAAAAGTGTTTTTTTCCACACTAATACAAGTGCAAAAGTGGTTTCCTGCACCAACACAAGTGCGAAAAGTGGTTTTTCAACACTAACACAAGTACAAAAAGTGGTTTTTCCACACTAACACAAGTGCAAAAAAGTGGTTTTTTCCACACTAATACAAGTGCAAAAGTGGTTTTCCTGCACCAACACAAGTGCGAAAAGTGGTTTTTTCAACACTAACACAAGTGCGAAAAGTGGTTTTTCAACACTAACACAAGTGCGAAAAGTGGTTTTTCAACACTATCAGAAGTGCAAAAGTGGTTTCCTGCACCAACACAAGTGCGAAAAGTGGTTTTTTCAACACTAACACAAGTGTGAAAAGTGGTTTTTCAACAAAACACAAGTGCGAAAAGTGGTTTTTCAACACTATGACAAGTGCAAAAAGTGTTTTTTCCACACTAATACAAGTGCAAAAGTGGTTTCCTGCACCAACACAAGTGCGAAAAGTGGTTTTTCAACACTAACACAAGTACAAAAAGTGGTTTTTCCACACTAACACAAGTGCGAAAAGTGGTTTTTCCACACTAATACAAGTGCAAAAGTGGTTTCCTGCACCAACACAAGTGCGAAAAGTGGTTTTTCAACACTAAAACAAGTGCGAAAAGTTGTTTTTCAACACTATCACAAGTGCAAAAAGTGTTTTTTTCCACACTAATACAAGTGCAAAAGTGGTTTCCTGCACCAACACAAGTGCGAAAAGTGGTTTTTCAACACTAACACAAGTGCGAAAAGTGGTTTTTCAACACTAACACAAGTGCGAAAAGTGTTTTTTCCACACTAATACAAGTGCAAAAGTGGTTTCCTGCACCAACGCAAGTGCGAAAAGTGGTTTTTCAACACTAACACAAGTGCGAAAAGTGGTTTTTCAACACTCTCACAAGTGCAAAAAGTGTTTTTTCCACACTAATACAAGTGCAAAAGTGGTTTCCTGCACCAACACAAGGGCGAAAAGTGGTTTTTCAACACTAACACAAGTGCGAAAAGTGGTTTTTCAACACTAACACAAGTGCAAAAAGTGTTTTTTCCACACTAATACAAGTGCAAAAGTGGTTTCCTGCACCAACACAAGTGCGAAAAGTGGTTTTTCAACACTAACACAGGTGCGAAAAGTGGTTTTTCAACACTATCACAAGTGCAAAAAGTGTTTTTTCCACACTAATACAAGTGCAAAAGTGGTTTCCTGCACCAACACAAGTGCGAAAATTGGTTTTTCAACACTAACACAAGTGCGAAAAGTGTTTTTTCAACACTAACACAAGTGCGAAAAGTGGTTTTTCAACATTATCACAAGTGCAAAAAGAGTTTTTTCCACACTAATACAAGTGCAAAAGTGGTTTCCTGCACCAACACAAGTGCGAAAAGTGGTTTTTCAACACTAACACAAGTGCGAAAAGTGGTTTTTCAACACTAACACAAGTGCGAAAAGTGGTTTTTCAACACTATCACAAGTGCAAAAAGTGTTTTTTCTACACTAATACAAGTGCAAAAGTGGTTTCCTGCACCAACACGAGTGCGAAAAGTGGTTTTTCAACACTAACACAAGTGCGAAAAGTGGTTTTTCAACACTAACACAAGTGCAAAAAGTGGTTTTCCACACTAATACAAGTGCAAAAGTGGTTTCCTGCACCAACACAAGTGCGAAAAGTGGTTTTTCAACACTAACACAAGTGCGAAAAGTGTTTTTTCCACACTAATACAAGTGCAAAAGTGGTTTCCTGCACCAACACAAGTGCGAAAAGTGGTTTTTCAACACTAACACAAGTGCGAAAAGTGGTTTTTCATCACTAACACAAGTGCGAAAAGTGGTTTTTCAACACTAACATAAGTGCGAAAAGTGGTTTTTCAACACTAACACAAGTGCGAAAAGTGGTTTTTCAACACTAACACAAGTGCGAAAAGTGGTTTTTCCACACTAATACAAGTGCAAAAGCGGTTTCCTGCACCAACACGAGTGCGAAAAGTGGTTTTTCAACACTAACACAAGTGCGAAAAGTGGTTTTTCAACACTAACACAAGTGCGAAAAGTGTTTTTTCCACACTAATACAAGTGCAAAAGTGGTTTCCTGCACCAACACAAGTGCGAAAAGTGGTTTTTCAACACTAACCCAAGTGCGAAAAGTGGTTTTTCAACACTAACACAAATGCGAAAAGTGGTTTTTCAACACTAACACAAGTGCGAAAAGTGGTTTTTCAACACTATCACAAGTGCAAAAAGTGTTTTTTCCACATAGCCTAGTCAAAAAATCTGAAAATGTGCCTTTATAGAATGATTGAGGCATTTTTGAGTAAAAGCAAACAAACCACTTTTTCTGGGGTAGTTTTTCATGCTGAATATGAATCTGTTGTTTGCCAAGCCCAAAAATGCGTAATTAGGTCACTAATCAAGGTCAAAGGTCAATGAGTGCAAAATTCAATTTTTTTGAAAAAATGCTTTATTTTACATCCCCTATCTGTACATTTCAATTATTTTTCAATATTTTGTCTAGTAAGGTTGCTAAAGCTTTTCAAAATCTTATTTTTAAAGGAAAACGTGAGGACACATCTATGCTCATTTGCCTTTATCTCTGTAAGGGGCGACAATTAGTTTTTGCGTAATTTGCTTGCAGTTTAACCTCTAAATTCACAATGGGGCAGAGTTTTTATGCTCCTATTGATGGTCTAGAGATAGATTTTATAAAGACAGAATCTAAATGTCACCGGTAAACAACATAGGTCAAAGGTCAATGAGTGCGAAAGTGTTGCAATGACGTAACAGTTACTTGCACTTGAAACCATCCCTTTCACTCAACAGTGAAAGTGGCTTCATCTTTCTGACCCCAATGCATTTGCCATGTTTGTCAAATCATTTCCATTCAGACAGAGCAGGGTGTTCTTCAATAGACCCTTAATGATGAAGAATGAATCTAATAGCCTAGCATAAGCCATCTAGTTCGTACCCTAGGCATCAGGCATTAAACATTTCAGGAGTACAGGTAAGGGTCTTTTTAAGATTGTTAAAAAATGAAATATAAAATCAAATGAAAGTAAAGGAATGCATTCTTCTTTGGTGAGATACATGTACATACAAATGTGTAATGTATGCTTGACATCTCACATCATAGGCAGGCCTACATACATGTACATTTACCTAACAGTAGTAAAAAGACAGGCAGGGCATGGGCATTGACGATGAGTGCCTAATGCATCTACCACTAATGAATTAGTGATATCGGTTAGATGTTTTGTCTTGAAGAAGCTTTACTTTGTGTCTTTGAGAATAAGATTAAAACCCGGGCCAACACTGCCTGCGCTTATTCGATCATTTAAGGGCTGTTGCAGTATATCATACAACGTTGTAGTTTTCATGGTCAGAACATGCGTGCCTGGTGCTTAGTTTGGTTTCTGTTTCTCCCCTCAGGCCAACCATGGAACCTATTGCCAGCCTCAAGCGACAGCGTGAGGATGTGTCGTTTGAACTTTGTATCATTTGTCAGGGAACTAGCCAGGTCAAAGATACGATTTTCAACCAGACAAACCAGGGTATTTGCTGCCATCAGAGAGGCGACCGAGCTCCGATGCAAACTTAGACACTATGAATTTCGATCAGCCGTGGACAGGCTTTCGACTCTCTTTGCAGAGCCTCCAGAAAGTCTCCCCAAACTTAAATGGCATAAGCTATGTTACTCTGCATACACACACAAGGGGAAAATAAATGCTAAGCTAGCCAAGGAACAATCGAAAAACGAAAAAGATCCTGAAAGAAAGAGTGTTTCGGCTGAAGCATGTCCCTTTTTACGCAGTAGTACTACTAAGATGAACTGGACATTGTGTATGTTCTGCCAGAACTTTGACAAGAAGCAGAAGACAAGTCGTGTCACAACCTTCAAAATGAGTAATGAAATTACGGAAAAAGCTAAATTTGTACATAACATCTTAGTCCGTACTGCAAATGAGAATGATTTAATCTCAGCTGAGGCATGTTACCATGTTAACTGTCTTAGTAAATTCTTTAGGGATGTCAAAAGGGCGGAAACTGAAAGCAAATCAGCAGACATGGCGATATCATGGTTGTGTCAAGAGCTGCGTCACTCTGCTGAGAAAGGGCACGTATTTGAACTATCTGCAGTGTTCGAGAGGTACAAAGAGTTAGCCAGTGAGTGCGACGGCACAATTCCTACATCGTATCTTAGTAGACTGGGGACTTTTAAAGAAACTTTGTCGAATTGCATTGGGGACATTTATGAATTTCTTGTGCTAAGAAATTTGGCGCCTTCAGAGAAACAAACTTTGCTTCTTCCACGACATTTCAGTCACATACCTCTTTCAGAAATGATGTGCGGTCAGAACAGTGCAGACTATATTCCCATATTTAGACAACAGGATGATCATTTTCTGTCTTTAGTGCACGTTGCTCTGCAACTCCGCAGTGATATCATGTCACATCCTGCATTCGAAGGTTGCGATGTAAGCGAAAAAGCAGAGTTGGCAAGTGTACCACCATCTGTACTCATGTTTGTGAATATCTTGCTTGGAGGCCAACGTAGTGTCGATGCTGAGTTTGACGAAAGTGAGATGTCTGAAACTGGTTGGGTGAAGAAGACAAGGGTCCTTAGCATTGGACAAGACATGGTCTATGGTGTATGTGGAGACAAGAAGGCACCGCCTAAACACGTTGGAATGGGTATGACGCTGCACCAGTCAACTCGATCAAAGAAATTAGTTGAGCTATTCCATAATGCTGGGCACATAATCAGCTATAACCGGGTTCTTAGGTATGACACTGCCATGGCTGAAAACACTCTGAAAGCGCTTGATCAAGAAACTGGGGCAGTTGTTACCAGCAACCTGGTTTCGGGACGATTTGTGCATTTTTCTGGCGACAATATTGACATCAATGACTCTACCCTAGATGGCAAAAATACATTTCACGCTACTCAGTTAGCTGCCTGGCAGAGGGGGCCATCTGCTGAATGCGGTCTTGGAGACATCAAACCATCCAATACGTCAACGTTGGATATACCAACAGCAGTTGAAAAGATCCAACAACAGCAGTTTCCGACACCATCAAAGAAGGTCACAGAAGATGCTGAAAACTTCATTTGCCATATCTACAAGGAACCATCTGAGAACTGTAATCAAGCCCGCATTAAACTGTTCAACAAATGCCATGCAACGGAGACCCTACCTCCATCTAGTGATGCAGCAAAGTTCCACATAGAGCGTGCAAACTACCAAAGTTTCATTTGGAGAGAGGCCAGTAATCCAATGACAGATCTGCCACCGCCGACTGATTGTGGATGGAAACTCGTTGATGACAAGTTGTCACCGGTTCTTACAACTTTACCGTCAATTCCAAAGGGATGCCGAGAACTTACTCAGTGTGGTTGCAAGAAAGGTTGCAGTTCTGATAGTTGCTCTTGTCGGAAGTGGGGGAAACAGTTCTGCACTGAGGCCTGCAAGTGCAATGCCAGTGAAACACCATGTCGAAACAGGCCAAAGTAGGGGGGGGGGGGGTCAGAGCTTACACAGTTAAGCTAATTGGCATTCCCCTGGATGGCTCCTCCTTCCAGCCAATCAGTCTGACAGACTGCAATTGATTCAGGATTAATTAAGAATACATGTGATAATGATCAACTGCCTGCACTCCAAACATGTTTGCCATGAAGTGCATTTTGCGCCTTGTGCCATGTAAGTGCACTTTGCGCCTTGTGACCGTTAGCCTTAATTAAGTGGCTAATTAGTCAAATATTGACATTTAGTGTAGAAAACAATCTTGCTATTATATAGGACTCAGGTAAACCACTTCACTGATGGTATTTAAGGCAACAATTCAAGTGAATTAAAACAGTATGTCAAAAAACGAAAAGTTGCTTCATTACGGATATATTCACAAAAATCTGATTTTTTCCCTTCACAATTCCCTTTACTTTCATAATTGTGAAAAGCTGTAGTAACCTTACCAGACAAAATACTGTAAAATAATTGAAATGTACAGATAGGTGATGTAAAATAAAACATTTTTTCAAAAATTTTAAATTTTGCACTCATTGACCTTTGACCTTGATTAGTGACCTAATTACGCATTTTTGGGCTTGGCAAACAACAGATTCGTATTCAGTACGAAAAACTACCCCAGAAAAAGTGGTTTGCTTGCTTTTACTAAAAAATGCCTCATGAATTCACGTTTCCCAGAAATTTGACTAGACTAACACTAATACAAGTGCGAAAAGTGATTTTTCCACACTAATACAAGTGCAAAAGTGGTTTCCTGCACCAACACAAGTGCGAAAAGTGGTTTTTCAACACTATCACAAGTGCAAAAAGTGTTTTTTCCACACTAATACAAGTACAAAAGTGGTTTCCTGCACCAACACAAGTGCGAAAAGTGGTTTTTCAACACTAACACAAGTGCGAAAAGTGGTTTTTCAACACTAACACAAGTGCGAAAAGTGGTTTTTCCACACTAATACAAGTGCAAAAGCGGTTTCCTGCACCAACACAAGTGCGAAAAGTGGTTTTTCAACACTAACACAAGTGCGAAAAGTGGTTTTTCAACACTAACACAAGTGCGAAAAGTGTTTTTTCCACACTAATACAAGTGCAAAAGTGGTTTCCTGCACCAACACAAGTGCGAAAAGTGGTTTTTCAACACTAACCCAAGTGCGAAAAGTGGTTTTTCAACACTAACACAAATGCGAAAAGTGGTTTTTCAACACTAACACAAGTGCGAAAAGTGGTTTTTCAACACTATCACAAGTGCAAAAAGTGTTTTTTCCACACTAATACAAGTGCGAAAAGTGATTTTTCCACACTAATACAAGTGCAAAAGTGGTTTCCTGCACCAACACAAGTGCGAAAAGTGGTTTTTCAACACTATCACAAGTGCAAAAAGTGTTTTTTCCACACTAATACAAGTACAAAAGTGGTTTCCTGCACCAACACAAGTGCGAAAAGTGGTTTTTCAACACTAACACAAGTGCGAAAAGTGGTTTTTCAACACTAACACAAGTGCGAAAAGTGGTTTTTCAACACTATCACAAGTGCAAAAAGTGTTTTTTCTACACTAATACAAGTGCAAAAGTGGTTTCCTGCACCAACACAAGTGCGAAAAGTGGTTTTTCAACACTAACACTAGTGCGAAAAGTGGTTTTTCAACACCAACACAAGTGCGAAAAGTGGTTTTTCCACACTAATACAAGTGCAAAAGTGGTTTCCTGCACCAACACAAGTGCGAAAAGTGGTTTTTCAACACTAACACAAGTGCAAAAAGTGGTTTTTCTACACTAACACAAGTGAGAAAAGTGTTTTTTCCACACTAATACAAGTGCAAAAGTGGTTTCCTGCACCAACACAAGTGCTAAAAGTGGTTTTTCAACACTAACACAAGTGCGAAAAGTGGTTTTTCAACACTAACACAAGTGCGAAAAGTGGTTTTTCAACACTAACACAAGTGCGAAAAGTGGTTTTTCAACACTATCACAAGTGCAGAAAGTGTTTTTTCCAAACTAATACAAGTGCAAAAGTGGTTTCCTGCACCAACACAAGTGCGAAAAGTGGTTTTTCAACACTAACACAAGTGCAAAAAGTGGTTTTTCAACACTAACACAAGTGCGAAAAGTGGTTTTTCCACACTAATACAAGTGCAAAAGTGGTTTCCTGCACCAACACAAGTGCGAAAAGTGGTTTTTCAACACTAACACAAGTGCAAAAAGTGGTTTTTCTACACTAACACAAGTGAGAAAAGTGTTTTTTCCACACTAATACAAGTGCAAAAGTGGTTTCCTGCACCAACACAAGTGCGAAAAGTGGTTTTTCAACACTAACACAAGTGCGAAAAGTGGTTTTTCAACACTAACACAAGTGCAAAAAGTGTTTTTTCCACACTAATACAAGTGCAAAAGTGGTTTCCTGCACCAACACAAGTGCGAAAAGTGGTTTTTCAACACTAACACAAGTGCGTAAAGTGTTTTTTCAACACTAACACAAGTGCGAAAAGTGGTTTTTCAACACTATCACAAGTGCAAAAAGAGTTTTTTCCACACTAATACAAGTGCAAAAGTGGTTTCCTGCACCAACACAAGTGCGAAAAGTGGTTTTTCAACACTAACACAAGTGCGAAAAGTGGTTTTTCAACACTAACACAAATGCGAAAAGTGGTTTTTCAACACTATCACAAGTGCAAAAGTGGTTTCCTGCACCAACACAAGTGCGAAAAGTTGTTTTTCAACACTAACACAAGTGCGAAAAGTGGTTTTTCAACACTAACACAAGTGCGAAAAGTGGTTTTTCAACACTATCACAAGTGCAAAAAGTGTTTTTTCCACACTAATACAAGTGCAAAAGTGGTTTCCTGCACCAACACAAGTGCGAAAAGTGGTTTTTCAACACTAACACAAGTGCGAAAAGTGGTTTTTCAACACTAACACAAGTGCGAAAAGTGGTTTTTCCACACTAATACAAGTGCAAAAGTGGTTTCCTGCACCAACACAAGTGCGAAAAGTGGTTTTTTAACACTAACACAAGTGCGAAAAGTGGTTTTTCAACACCAACACAAGTGCGAAAAGTGGTTTTTCCACACTATACAAGTGCAAAAGTGGTTTCCTGCACCAACACAAGTGCGAAAAGTGGTTTTTCAACACTAACACAAGTGCGAAAAGTGGTTTTTCAACACTAACACAAGTGCGAAAAGTGGTTTTTCACACTAATACAAGTGCAAAAGTGGTTTCCTGCACCAACACAAGTGCGAAAAGTGGTTTTTCAACACTAACACAAGTGCGAAAAGTTGTTTTTCAACACTATCACAAGTGCAAAAAGTGTTTTTTCCACACTAATACAAGTGCAAAAGTGGTTTCCTGCACCAACACAAGTGCGAAAAGTGGTTTTTCAACACTAACACAAGTGCGAAAAGTGGTTTTTCAACACTAACACAAGTGCAAAAAGTGTTTTTTCCACACTAATACAAGTGCAAAAGTGGTTTCCTGCACCAACACAAGTGCGAAAAGTGGTTTTTCAACACTAACACAGGTGCGAAAAGTGGTTTTTCAACACTATCACAAGTGCAAAAAGTGTTTTTTCCACACTAATACAAGTGCAAAAGTGGTTTCCTGCACCAACACAAGTGCGAAAAGTGGTTTTTCAACACTAACACAAGTGCGTAAAGTGTTTTTTCAACACTAACACAAGTGCGAAAAGTGGTTTTTCAACACTATCACAAGTGCAAAAAGAGTTTTTTCCACACTAATACAAGTGCAAAAGTGGTTTCCTGCACCAACACAAGTGCGAAAAGTGGTTTTTCAACACTAACACAAGTGCGAAAAGTGGTTTTTCAACACTAACACAAATGCGAAAAGTGGTTTTTCAACACTATCACAAGTGCAAAAGTGGTTTCCTGCACCAACACAAGTGCGAAAAGTGGTTTTTCAACACTAACACAAGTGCGAAAAGTGGTTTTTCAACACTAACACAAGTGCAAAAAGTGGTTTTTCTACACTAACACAAGTGAGAAAAGTGTTTTTTCCACACTAATACAAGTGCAAAAGTGGTTTCCTGCACCAACACAAGTGCTAAAAGTGGTTTTTCAACACTAACACAAGTGCGAAAAGTGGTTTTTCAACACTAACACAAGTGCGAAAACTGGTTTTTCAACACTAACACAAGTGCGAAAAGTGGTTTTTCAACACTATCACAAGTGCAGAAAGTGTTTTTTCCAAACTAATACAAGTGCAAAAGTGGTTTCCTGCACCAACACAAGTGCGAAAAGTGGTTTTTCAACACTAACACAAGTGCAAAAAGTGGTTTTTCAACACTAACACAAGTGCGAAAAGTGGTTTTTCCACACTAATACAAGTGCAAAAGTGGTTTCCTGCACCAACACAAGTGCGAAAAGTGGTTTTTCAACACTAACACAAGTGCAAAAAGTGGTTTTTCTACACTAACACAAGTGAGAAAAGTGTTTTTTCCACACTAATACAAGTGCAAAAGTGGTTTCCTGCACCAACACAAGTGCGAAAAGTGGTTTTTCAACACTAACACAAGTGCGAAAAGTGGTTTTTCAACACTAACACAAGTGCGAAAAGTGGTTTTTCAACACTAACACAAGTGCGAAAAGTGGTTTTTCAACACTATCACAAGTGCAGAAAGTGTTTTTTCCAAACTAATACAAGTGCAAAAGTGGTTTCCTGCACCAACACAAGTGCGAAAAGTGGTTTTTCAACACTAACACAAGTGCAAAAAGTGGTTTTTCAACACTAACACAAGTGCGAAAAGTGGTTTTTCCACACTAATACAAGTGCAAAAGTGGTTTCCTGCACCAACACAAGTGCGAAAAGTGGTTTTTCAACACTAACACAAGTGCAAAAAGTGGTTTTTCTACACTAACACAAGTGAGAAAAGTGTTTTTTCCACACTAATACAAGTGCAAAAGTGGTTTCCTGCACCAACACAAGTGCAAAAAGTGGTTTTTCAACACTAACACAAGTGCGAAAAGTGGTTTTTCAACACTAACACAAGTGCGAAAAGTGGTTTTTCAACACTATCACAAGTGCAAAAAGTGTTTTTTCCAAACTAATACAAGTGCAAAAGTGGTTTCCTGCACCAACACAAGTGCGAAAAGTGGTTTTTCAACACTAACACAAGTGCGAAAAGTGGTTTTTCAACACTAACACAAGTGCGAAAAGTGGTTTTTCCACACTAATACAAGTGCAAAAGTGGTTTCCTGCACCAACACAAGTGCGAAAAGTGGTTTTTTAACACTAACACAAGTGCGAAAAGTGGTTTTTCAACACCAACACAAGTGCGAAAAGTGGTTTTTCCACACTATACAAGTGCAAAAGTGGTTTCCTGCACCAACACAAGTGCGAAAAGTGGTTTTTCAACACTAACACAAGTGCGAAAAGTGGTTTTTCAACACTAACACAAGTGCGAAAAGTGGTTTTTCACACTAATACAAGTGCAAAAGTGGTTTCCTGCACCAACACAAGTGCGAAAAGTGGTTTTTCAACACTAACACAAGTGCGAAAAGTTGTTTTTCAACACTATCACAAGTGCAAAAAGTGTTTTTTCCACACTAATACAAGTGCAAAAGTGGTTTCCTGCACCAACACAAGTGCGAAAAGTGGTTTTTCAACACTAACACAAGTGCGAAAAGTGGTTTTTCAACACTAACACAAGTGCAAAAAGTGTTTTTTCCACACTAATACAAGTGCAAAAGTGGTTTCCTGCACCAACACAAGTGCGAAAAGTGGTTTTTCAACACTAACACAGGTGCGAAAAGTGGTTTTTCAACACTATCACAAGTGCAAAAAGTGTTTTTTCCACACTAATACAAGTGCAAAAGTGGTTTCCTGCACCAACACAAGTGCGAAAAGTGGTTTTTCAACACTAACACAAGTGCGTAAAGTGTTTTTTCAACACTAACACAAGTGCGAAAAGTGGTTTTTCAACACTATCACAAGTGCAAAAAGAGTTTTTTCCACACTAATACAAGTGCAAAAGTGGTTTCCTGCACCAACACAAGTGCGAAAAGTGGTTTTTCAACACTAACACAAGTGCGAAAAGTGGTTTTTCAACACTAACACAAATGCGAAAAGTGGTTTTTCAACACTATCACAAGTGCAAAAGTGGTTTCCTGCACCAACACAAGTGCGAAAAGTGGTTTTTCAACACTAACACAAGTGCAAAAAGTGGTTTTTCAACACTAACACAAGTGCGAAAAGTGGTTTTTCAACACTATCACAAGTGCAAAAAGTGTTTTTTCCACACTAATACAAGTGCAAAAGTGGTTTCCTGCACCAACACAAGTGCGAAAAGTGGTGTTTCAACACTAACACAAGTACAAAAAGTGGTTTTTCCACACTAACACAAGTGCAAAAAGTGGTTTTTCCACACTAATACAAGTGCAAAAGTGGTTTCCTGCACCAACACAAGTGCGAAAAGTGGTTTTTCAACACTAACACAAGTGCGAAAAGTGTTTTTTCAACACTAACACAAGTGCGAAAAGTGGTTTTTCAACACTATCACAAGTGCAAAAAGAGTTTTTTCCACACTAATACAAGTGCAAAAGTGGTTTCCTGCACCAACACAAGTGCGAAAAGTGGTTTTTCAACACTAACACAAGTGCGAAAAGTGGTTTTTCAACACTAACACAAGTGCGAAAAGTGGTTTTTCAACACTATCAGAAGTGCAAAAGTGGTTTCCTGCACCAACACAAGTGCGAAAAGTGGTTTTTCAACACTAACACAAGTGCGAAAAGTGGTTTTTCAACAAAACACAAGTGCGAAAAGTGGTTTTTCAACACTATGACAAGTGCAAAAAGTGTTTTTTCCACACTAATACAAGTGCAAAAGTGGTTTCCTGCACCAACACAAGTGCGAAAAGTGGTTTTTCAACATTAACACAAGTACAAAAAGTGGTTTTTCCACACTAACACAAGTGCGAAAAGTGGTTTTTCCACACTAATACAAGTGCAAAAGTGGTTTCCTGCACCAACACAAGGGCGAAAAGTGGTTTTTCAACACTAACACAAGTGCGAAAAGTGGTTTTTCAACACTAACACAAGTGCAAAAAGTGTTTTTTCCACACTAATACAAGTGCAAAAGTGGTTTCCTGCACCAACACAAGTGCGAAAAGTGGTTTTTCAACACTAACACAGGTGCGAAAAGTGGTTTTTCAACACTATCACAAGTGCAAAAAGTGTGTTTTCCACACTAATACAAGTGCAAAAGTGGTTTTCCACACTAATACAAGTGCAAAAGTGGTTTCCTGCACCAACACAAGTGCGAAAAGTGGTTTTTCAACACTAACACAAGTGCGAAAAGTGGTTTTTCAACACTATCACAAGTGCAAAAAGTGTTTTTTCCACACTAATACAAGTGCAAAAGTGGTTTCCTGCACCAACACAAGTGCGAAAAGTGGTTTTTCAACACTAACACAAGTGCGAAAAGTGGTTTTTCAACACTAACACAAGTGCAAAAAGTGTTTTTTCCACACTAATACAAGTGCAAAAGTGGTTTCCTGCACCAACACAAGTGCGAAAAGTGGTTTTTCAACACTAACACAGGTGCGAAAAGTGGTTTTTCAACACTATCACAAGTGCAAAAAGTGTTTTTTCCACACTAATACAAGTGTAAAAGTGGTTTCCTGCACCAACACAAGTGCGAAAAGTGGTTTTTCAACACTAACACAAGTGCGTAAAGTGTTTTTTCAACACTAACACAAGTGCGAAAAGTGGTTTTTCAACACTATTACAAGTGCAAAAAGAGTTTTTTCCACACTAATACAAGTGCAAAAGTGGTTTCCTGCACCAACACAAGTGCGAAAAGTGGTTTTTCAACACTAACACAAGTGCGAAAAGTGGTTTTTCAACACTAACACAAATGCGAAAAGTGGTTTTTCAACACTATCACAAGTGCAAAAGTGGTTTCCTGCACCAACACAAGTGCGAAAAGTGGTTTTTCAACACTAACACAAGTGCGAAAAGTGGTTTTTCAACACTAACACAAGTGCGAAAAGTGGTTTTTCAACACTATCACAAGTGCAAAAAGTGTTTTTTCCACACTAATACAAGTGCAAAAGTGGTTTCCTGCACCAACACAAGGGCGAAAAGTGGTTTTTCAACACTAACACAAGTGCGAAAAGTGGTTTTTCAACACTAACACAAGTGCAAAAAGTGTTTTTTCCACACTAATA
This sequence comes from Myxine glutinosa, assembly GCF_964187855.1. Taxonomy (NCBI): domain Eukaryota; kingdom Metazoa; phylum Chordata; class Myxini; order Myxiniformes; family Myxinidae; genus Myxine; species Myxine glutinosa. The sequence continues at coordinate 44,880 of NW_027618233.1, forward strand.
CAAGTGCAAAAGTGGTTTCCTGCACCAACACAAGTGCGAAAAGTGGTTTTTCAACACTAACACAAGTGCGAAAAGTGGTTTTTCAACACTAACACAAGTGCGAAAAGTGGTTTTTTCCACACTAATACAAGTGCAAAAGTGGTTTCCTGCACCAACACAAGTGCGAAAAGTGGTTTTTTAACACTAACATAAGTGCGAAAAGTGGTTTTTCAACACTCTCACAAGTGCAAAAAGTGTTTTTTCCACACTAATACAAGTGCAAAAGTGGTTTCCTGCACCAACACAAGGGCGAAAAGTGGTTTTTCAACACTAACACAAGTGCGAAAAGTGGTTTTTCAACAATAACACAAGTGCAAAAAGTGTTTTTTCCACACTAATACAAGTGCAAAAGTGGTTTCCTGCACCAACACAAGTGCGAAAAGTGGTTTTTCAACACTAACACAGGTGCGAAAAGTGGTTTTTCAACACTATCACAAGTGCAAAAAGTGTTTTTTCCACACTAATACAAGTGCAAAAGTGGTTTCCTGCACCAACACAAGTGCGAAAATTGGTTTTTCAACACTAACACAAGTGCAAAAAGTGTTTTTTCCACACTAATACAAGTGCAAAAGTGGTTTCCTGCACCAACACAAGTGCGAAAAGTGGTTTTTCAACACTAACACAAGTGCGAAAAGTGGTTTTTCAACACTAACACAAGTGCGAAAAGTGGTTTTTCCACACTAATACAAGTGCAAAAGTGGTTTCCTGCACCAACACAAGTGCGAAAAGTGGTTTTTTAACACTAACACAAGTGCGAAAAGTGGTTTTCAACACTCTCACAAGTGCAAAAAGTGTTTTTTCCACACTAATACAAGTGCAAAAGTGGTTTCCTGCACCAACACAAGGGCGAAAAGTGGTTGTTCAACACTAACACAAGTGCGAAAAGTGGTTTTTCAACACTAACACAAGTGCAAAAAGTGTTTTTTCCACACTAATACAAGTGCAAAAGTGGTTTCCTGCACCAACACAAGTGCGAAAAGTGGTTTTTCAACACTAACACAGGTGCGAAAAGTGGTTTTTCAACACTATCACAAGTGCAAAAAGTGTTTTTCCACACTAATACAAGTGCAAAAGTGGTTTCCTGCACCAACACAAGTGCGAAAATTGGTTTTTCAACACTAACACAAGTGCGAAAAGTGTTTTTTCAACACTAACACAAGTGCAAAAAGTGGTTTTTCAACACTATCACAAGTGCAAAAAGAGTTTTTTCCATACTAATACAAGTGCAAAAGTGGTTTCCTGCACCAACACAAGTGCGAAAAGTGGTTTTTCAACACTAACACAAGTGCGTAAAGTGTTTTTTCAACACTAACACAAGTGCGAAAAGTGGTTTTTCAACACTATCACAAGTGCAAAAAGAGTTTTTTCCACACTAATACAAGTGCAAAAGTGGTTTCCTGCACCAACACAAGTGCGAAAAGTGGTTTTTCAACACTAACACAAGTGCGTAAAGTGTTTTTTCAACACTAACACAAGTGCGAAAAGTGGTTTTTCAACACTATCACAAGTGCAAAAAGAGTTTTTTCCACACTAATACAAGTGCAAAAGTGGTTTCCTGCACCAACACAAGTGCGAAAAGTGGTTTTTCAACACTAACACAAGTGCGAAAAGTGGTTTTTCAACACTAACACAAATGCGAAAAGTGGTTTTTCAACACTATCACAAGTGCAAAAGTGGTTTCCTGCACCAACACAAGTGCGAAAAGTGGTTTTTCAACACTAACACAAGTGCGAAAAGTGGTTTTTCAACACTAACACAAGTGCGAAAAGTGGTTTTTCAACACTATCACAAGTGCAAAAAGTGTTTTTTCCACACTAATACAAGTGCAAAAGTGGTTTCCTGCACCAACACAAGGGCGAAAAGTGGTTTTTCAACACTAACACAAGTGCGAAAAGTGGTTTTTCAACACTAACACAAGTGCAAAAAGTGTTTTTTCCACACTAATACAAGTGCAAAAGTGGTTTCCTGCACCAACACAAGTGCGAAAAGTGGTTTTTCAACACTAACACAAGTGCGAAAAGTGGTTTTTCAACACTCTCACAAGTGCAAAAAGTGTTTTTTCCACACTAATACAAGTGCAAAAGTGGTTTCCTGCACCAACACAAGGGCGAAAAGTGGTTTTTCAACACTAACACAAGTGCGAAAAGTGGTTTTTCAACAATAACACAAGTGCAAAAAGTGTTTTTTCCACACTAATACAAGTGCAAAAGTGGTTTCCTGCACCAACACAAGTGCGAAAAGTGGTTTTTCAACACTAACACAGGTGCGAAAAGTGGTTTTTCAACACTATCACAAGTGCAAAAAGTGTTTTTTCCACACTAATACAAGTGCAAAAGTGGTTTCCTGCACCAACACAAGTGCGAAAATTGGTTTTTCAACATTAACACAAGTGCAAAAAGTGTTTTTTCCACACTAATACAAGTGCAAAAGTGGTTTCCTGCACCAACACAAGTGCGAAAAGTGGTTTTTCAACACTAACACAAGTGCGAAAAGTGGTTTTTCAACACTAACACAAGTGCGAAAAGTGGTTTTTCCACACTAATACAAGTGCAAAAGTGGTTTCCTGCACCAACACAAGTGCGAAAAGTGGTTTTTTAACACTAACACAAGTGCGAAAAGTGGTTTTCAACACTCTCACAAGTGCAAAAAGTGTTTTTTCCACACTAATACAAGTGCAAAAGTGGTTTCCTGCACCAACACAAGGGCGAAAAGTGGTTTTACAACACTAACACAAGTGCGAAAAGTGGTTTTTCAACACTAACACAAGTGCAAAAAGTGTTTTTTCCACACTAATACAAGTGCAAAAGTGGTTTCCTGCACCAACACAAGTGCGAAAAGTGGTTTTTCAACACTAACACAGGTGCGAAAAGTGGTTTTTCAACACTATCACAAGTGCAAAAAGTGTTTTTCCACACTAATACAAGTGCAAAAGTGGTTTCCTGCACCAACACATGTGCGAAAATTGGTTTTTCAACACTAACACAAGTGCGAAAAGTGTTTTTTCAACACTAACACAAGTGCAAAAAGTGGTTTTTCAACACTATCACAAGTGCAAAAAGAGTTTTTTCCACACTAATACAAGTGCAAAAGTGGTTTCCTGCACCAACACAAGTGCGAAAAGTGGTTTTTCAACACTAACACAAGTGCGAAAAGTGGTTTTTCAACACTAACACAAGTGCGAAAAGTGGTTTTTCAACACTATCACAAGTGCAAAAAGTGTTTTTTCTACACTAATACAAGTGCAAAAGTGGTTTCCTGCACCAACACGAGTGCGAAAAGTGGTTTTTCAACACTAACACAAGTGCGAAAAGTGGTTTTTCAACACTAACACAAGTGCGAAAAGTGGTTTTCCACACTAATACAAGTGCAAAAGTGGTTTCCTGCACCAACACAAGTGCGAAAAGTGGTTTTTCAACACTAACACAAGTGCGAAAAGTGTTTTTTCCACACTAATACAAGTGCAAAAGTGGTTTCCTGCACCAACACAAGTGCGAAAAGTGGTTTTTCAACACTAACACAAGTGCGAAAAGTGGTTTTTCAACACTAACACAAGTGCGAAAAGTGGTTTTTCAACACTAACATAAGTGCGAAAAGTGGTTTTTCAACACTAACACAAGTGCGAAAAGTGGTTTTTCAACACTAACACAAGTGCGAAAAGTGGTTTTTCCACACTAATACAAGTGCAAAAGCGGTTTCCTGCACCAACACAAGTGCGAAAAGTGGTTTTTCAACACTAACACAAGTGCGAAAAGTGGTTTTTCAACACTAACACAAGTGCGAAAAGTGTTTTTTCCACACTAATACAAGTGCAAAAGTGGTTTCCTGCACCAACACAAGTGCGAAAAGTGGTTTTTCAACACTAACCCAAGTGCGAAAAGTGGTTTTTCAACACTAACACAAGTGCGAAAAGTGGTTTTTCAACACTAACACAAGTGCGAAAAGTGGTTTTTCAACACTATCACAAGTGCAAAAAGTGTTTTTTCCACACTAATACAAGTGCGAAAAGTGATTTTTCCACACTAATACAAGTGCAAAAGTGGTTTCCTGCACCAACACAAGTGCGAAAAGTGGGTTTTCAATACTATCACAAGTGCAAAAAGTGTTTTTTCCACACTAATACAAGTACAAAAGTGGTTTCCTGCACCAACACAAGTGCGAAAAGTGGTTTTTCAACACTAACACAAGTGCGAAAAGTGGTTTTTCAACACTAACACAAGTGCGAAAAGTGGTTTTTCAACACTATCACAAGTGCAAAAAGTGTTTTTTCTACACTAATACAAGTGCAAAAGTGGTTTCCTGCACCAACACAAGTGCGAAAAGTGGTTTTTCAACACTAACACAAGTGCGAAAAGTGGTTTTTCAACACTAACACAAGTGCGAAAAGTGGTTTTTCAACACTAACATAAGTGCGAAAAGTGGTTTTTCAACACTAACACAAGTGCGAAAAGTGGTTTTTCAACACTATCACAAGTGCAAAAAGTGGTTTTTCCACACTAATACAAGTGCAAAAGTGGTTTCCTGCACCAACACAAGTGCGAAAAGTGGTTTTTCAACACTAACACAAGTACAAAAAGTGGTTTTTCCACACTAACACAAGTGCAAAAAGTGGTTTTTCCACACTAATACAAGTGCAAAAGTGGTTTCCTGCACCAACACAAGTGCGAAAAGTGGTTTTTCAACACTAACACAAGTGCGAAAAGTGTTTTTTCAACACTAACATAAGTGCGAAAAGTGGTTTTTCAACACTATCACAAGTGCAAAAAGAGTTTTTTCCACACTAATACAAGTGCAAAAGTAGTTTCCTGCACCAACACAAGTGCGAAAAGTGGTTTTTCAACACTAACACAAGTGCGAAAAGTGGTTTTTCAACACTAACACAAGTGCGAAAAGTGGTTTTTCAACACTATCAGAAGTGCAAAAGTGGTTTCCTGCACCAACACAAGTGCGAAAAGTGGTTTTTCAACACTAACACAAGTGCGAAAAGTGGTTTTTCAACAAAACACAAGTGCGAAAAGTGGTTTTTCAACACTATGACAAGTGCAAAAAGTGTTTTTTCCACACTAATACAAGTGCAAAAGTGGTTTCCTGCACCAACACAAGTGCAAAAGTGGTTTCCTGCACCAACACAAGTGCGAAAAGTGGTTTTTCAACACTAACACAAGTGCGAAAAGTGGTTTTTCAACACTAACACAAGTGCGAAAAGTGGTTTTTCAACACTAACATAAGTGCGAAAAGTGGTTTTTCAACACTAACACAAGTGCGAAAAGTGGTTTTTCAACACTAACACAAGTGCGAAAAGTGGTTTTTCCACACTAATACAAGTGCAAAAGCGGTTTCCTGCACCAACACAAGTGCGAAAAGTGGTTTTTCAACACTAACACAAGTGCGAAAAGTGGTTTTTCAACACTAACACAAGTGCGAAAAGTGTTTTTTCCACACTAATACAAGTGCAAAAGTGGTTTCCTGCACCAACACAAGTGCGAAAAGTGGTTTTTCAACACTAACCCAAGTGCGAAAAGTGGTTTTTCAACACTAACACAAGTGCGAAAAGTGGTTTTTCAACACTAACACAAGTGCGAAAAGTGGTTTTTCAACACTATCACAAGTGCAAAAAGTGTTTTTTCCACACTAATACAAGTGCGAAAAGTGATTTTTCCACACTAATACAAGTGCAAAAGTGGTTTCCTGCACCAACACAAGTGCGAAAAGTGGGTTTTCAATACTATCACAAGTGCAAAAAGTGTTTTTTCCACACTAATACAAGTACAAAAGTGGTTTCCTGCACCAACACAAGTGCGAAAAGTGGTTTTTCAACACTAACACAAGTGCGAAAAGTGGTTTTTCAACACTAACACAAGTGCGAAAAGTGGTTTTTCAACACTATCACAAGTGCAAAAAGTGTTTTTTCTACACTAATACAAGTGCAAAAGTGGTTTCCTGCACCAACACAAGTGCGAAAAGTGGTTTTTCAACACTAACACAAGTGCGAAAAGTGGTTTTTCAACACTAACACAAGTGCGAAAAGTGGTTTTTCAACACTAACATAAGTGCGAAAAGTGGTTTTTCAACACTAACACAAGTGCGAAAAGTGGTTTTTCAACACTATCACAAGTGCAAAAAGTGGTTTTTCCACACTAATACAAGTGCAAAAGTGGTTTCCTGCACCAACACAAGTGCGAAAAGTGGTTTTTCAACACTAACACAAGTACAAAAAGTGGTTTTTCCACACTAACACAAGTGCAAAAAGTGGTTTTTCCACACTAATACAAGTGCAAAAGTGGTTTCCTGCACCAACACAAGTGCGAAAAGTGGTTTTTCAACACTAACACAAGTGCGAAAAGTGTTTTTTCAACACTAACATAAGTGCGAAAAGTGGTTTTTCAACACTATCACAAGTGCAAAAAGAGTTTTTTCCACACTAATACAAGTGCAAAAGTAGTTTCCTGCACCAACACAAGTGCGAAAAGTGGTTTTTCAACACTAACACAAGTGCGAAAAGTGGTTTTTCAACACTAACACAAGTGCGAAAAGTGGTTTTTCAACACTATCAGAAGTGCAAAAGTGGTTTCCTGCACCAACACAAGTGCGAAAAGTGGTTTTTCAACACTAACACAAGTGCGAAAAGTGGTTTTTCAACAAAACACAAGTGCGAAAAGTGGTTTTTCAACACTATGACAAGTGCAAAAAGTGTTTTTTCCACACTAATACAAGTGCAAAAGTGGTTTCCTGCACCAACACAAGTGCGAAAAGTGGTTTTTCAACACTAACACAAGTACAAAAAGTGGTTTTTCCACACTAACACAAGTGCGAAAAGTGTTTTTTCCACACTAATACAAGTGCAAAAGTGGTTTCCTGCACCAACACAAGTGCGAAAAGTGGTTTTTCAACACTAAAACAAGTGCGAAAAGTTGTTTTTCAACACTATCACAAGTGCAAAAAGTGTTTTTTCCACACTAATACAAGTGCAAAAGTGGTTTCCTGCACCAACACAAGTGCGAAAAGTGGTTTTTCAACACTAACACAAGTGCGAAAAGTGGTTTTTCAACACTAACACAAGTGCGAAAAGTGTTTTTTCCACACTAATACAAGTGCAAAAGTGGTTTCCTGCACCAACGCAAGTGCGAAAAGTGGTTTTTCAACACTAACACAAGTGCGAAAAGTGGTTTTTCAACACTCTCACAAGTGCAAAAAGTGTTTTTTCCACACTAATACAAGTGCAAAAGTGGTTTCCTGCACCAACACAAGGGCGAAAAGTGGTTTTTCAACACTAACACAAGTGCGAAAAGTGGTTTTTCAACACTAACACAAGTGCAAAAAGTGTTTTTTCCACACTAATACAAGTGCGAAAAGTGATTTTTCCACACTAATACAAGTGCAAAAGTGGTTTCCTGCACCAACACAAGTGCGAAAAGTGGGTTTTCAATACTATCACAAGTGCAAAAAGTGTTTTTTCCACACTAATACAAGTACAAAAGTGGTTTCCTGCACCAACACAAGTGCGAAAAGTGGTTTTTCAACACTAACACAAGTGCGAAAAGTGGTTTTTCAACACTAACACAAGTGCGAAAAGTGGTTTTTCAACACTATCACAAGTGCAAAAAGTGTTTTTTCTACACTAATACAAGTGCAAAAGTGGTTTCCTGCACCAACACAAGTGCGAAAAGTGGTTTTTCAACACTAACACAAGTGCGAAAAGTGGTTTTTCAACACTAACACAAGTGCGAAAAGTGGTTTTTCAACACTAACATAAGTGCGAAAAGTGGTTTTTCAACACTAACACAAGTGCGAAAAGTGGTTTTTCAACACTATCACAAGTGCAAAAAGTGGTTTTTCCACACTAATACAAGTGCAAAAGTGGTTTCCTGCACCAACACAAGTGCGAAAAGTGGTTTTTCAACACTAACACAAGTACAAAAAGTGGTTTTTCCACACTAACACAAGTGCAAAAAGTGGTTTTTCCACACTAATACAAGTGCAAAAGTGGTTTCCTGCACCAACACAAGTGCGAAAAGTGGTTTTTCAACACTAACACAAGTGCGAAAAGTGTTTTTTCAACACTAACATAAGTGCGAAAAGTGGTTTTTCAACACTATCACAAGTGCAAAAAGAGATTTTTCCACACTAATACAAGTGCAAAAGTAGTTTCCTGCACCAACACAAGTGCGAAAAGTGGTTTTTCAACACTAACACAAGTGCGAAAAGTGGTTTTTCAACACTAACACAAGTGCGAAAAGTGGTTTTTCAACACTATCAGAAGTGCAAAAGTGGTTTCCTGCACCAACACAAGTGCGAAAAGTGGTTTTTCAACACTAACACAAGTGCGAAAAGTGGTTTTTCAACAAAACACAAGTGCGAAAAGTGGTTTTTCAACACTATGACAAGTGCAAAAAGTATTTTTTCCACACTAATACAAGTGCAAAAGTGGTTTCCTGCACCAACACAAGTGCGAAAAGTGGTTTTTCAACACTAACACAAGTACAAAAAGTGGTTTTTCCACACTAACACAAGTGCGAAAAGTGTTTTTTCCACACTAATACAAGTGCAAAAGTGGTTTCCTGCACCAACACAAGTGCGAAAAGTGGTTTTTCAACACTAAAACAAGTGCGAAAAGTTGTTTTTCAACACTATCACAAGTGCAAAAAGTGTTTTTTCCACACTAATACAAGTGCAAAAGTGGTTTCCTGCACCAACACAAGTGCGAAAAGTGGTTTTTCAACACTAACACAAGTGCGAAAAGTGGTTTTTCAACACTAACACAAGTGCGAAAAGTGTTTTTTCCACACTAATACAAGTGCAAAAGTGGTTTCCTGCACCAACGCAAGTGCGAAAAGTGGTTTTTCAACACTAACACAAGTGCGAAAAGTGGTTTTTCAACACTCTCACAAGTGCAAAAAGTGTTTTTTCCACACTAATACAAGTGCAAAAGTGGTTTCCTGCACCAACACAAGGGCGAAAAGTGGTTTTTCAACACTAACACAAGTGCGAAAAGTGGTTTTTCAACACTAACACAAGTGCAAAAAGTGTTTTTTCCACACTAATACAAGTGCAAAAGTGGTTTCCTGCACCAACACAAGTGCGAAAAGTGGTTTTTCAACACTAACACAGGTGCGAAAAGTGGTTTTTCAACACTATCACAAGTGCAAAAGTGGGTTTTCCACACTAATACAAGTGCAAAAGTGGTTTTCCACACTAATACAAGTGCAAAAGTGGTTTCCTGCACCAACACAAGTGCGAAAAGTGGTTTTTCAACACTAACACAAGTGCGAAAAGTGGTTTTTCAACACTCTCACAAGTGCAAAAAGTGTTTTTTCCACACTAATACAAGTGCAAAAGTGGTTTCCTGCACCAACACAAGGGCGAAAAGTGGTTTTACAACACTAACACAAGTGCGAAAAGTGGTTTTTCAACACTAACACAAGTGCAAAAAGTGTTTTTTCCACACTAATACAAGTGCAAAAGTGGTTTCCTGCACCAACACAAGTGCGAAAAGTGGTTTTTCAACACTAACACAGGTGCGAAAAGTGGTTTTTCAACACTATCACAAGTGCAAAAAGTGTTTTTCCACACTAATACAAGTGCAAAAGTGGTTTCCTGCACCAACACATGTGCGAAAATTGGTTTTTCAACACTAACACAAGTGCGAAAAGTGTTTTTTCAACACTAACACAAGTGCAAAAAGTGGTTTTTCAACACTATCACAAGTGCAAAAAGAGTTTTTTCCACACTAATACAAGTGCAAAAGTGGTTTCCTGCACCAACACAAGTGCGAAAAGTGGTTTTTCAACACTAACACAAGTGCGAAAAGTGGTTTTTCAACACTAACACAAGTGCGAAAAGTGGTTTTTCAACACTATCACAAGTGCAAAAAGTGTTTTTTCTACACTAATACAAGTGCAAAAGTGGTTTCCTGCACCAACACGAGTGCGAAAAGTGGTTTTTCAACACTAACACAAGTGCGAAAAGTGGTTTTTCAACACTAACACAAGTGCGAAAAGTGGTTTTCCACACTAATACAAGTGCAAAAGTGGTTTCCTGCACCAACACAAGTGCGAAAAGTGGTTTTTCAACACTAACACAAGTGCGAAAAGTGTTTTTTCCACACTAATACAAGTGCAAAAGTGGTTTCCTGCACCAACACAAGTGCGAAAAGTGGTTTTTCAACACTAACACAAGTGCGAAAAGTGGTTTTTCAACACTAACACAAGTGCGAAAAGTGGTTTTTCAACACTAACATAAGTGCGAAAAGTGGTTTTTCAACACTAACACAAGTGCGAAAAGTGGTTTTTCAACACTAACACAAGTGCGAAAAGTGGTTTTTCCACACTAATACAAGTGCAAAAGCGGTTTCCTGCACCAACACAAGTGCGAAAAGTGGTTTTTCAACACTAACACAAGTGCGAAAAGTGGTTTTTCAACACTAACACAAGTGCGAAAAGTGTTTTTTCCACACTAATACAAGTGCAAAAGTGGTTTCCTGCACCAACACAAGTGCGAAAAGTGGTTTTTCAACACTAACCCAAGTGCGAAAAGTGGTTTTTCAACACTAACACAAGTGCGAAAAGTGGTTTTTCAACACTAACACAAGTGCGAAAAGTGGTTTTTCAACACTATCACAAGTGCAAAAAGTGTTTTTTCCACACTAATACAAGTGCGAAAAGTGATTTTTCCACACTAATACAAGTGCAAAAGTGGTTTCCTGCACCAACACAAGTGCGAAAAGTGGGTTTTCAATACTATCACAAGTGCAAAAAGTGTTTTTTCCACACTAATACAAGTACAAAAGTGGTTTCCTGCACCAACACAAGTGCGAAAAGTGGTTTTTCAACACTAACACAAGTGCGAAAAGTGGTTTTTCAACACTAACACAAGTGCGAAAAGTGGTTTTTCAACACTATCACAAGTGCAAAAAGTGTTTTTTCTACACTAATACAAGTGCAAAAGTGGTTTCCTGCACCAACACAAGTGCGAAAAGTGGTTTTTCAACACTAACACAAGTGCGAAAAGTGGTTTTTCAACACTAACACAAGTGCGAAAAGTGGTTTTTCAACACTAACATAAGTGCGAAAAGTGGTTTTTCAACACTAACACAAGTGCAAAAAGTGGTTTTTCAACACTATCACAAGTGCAAAAAGTGGTTTTTCCACACTAATACAAGTGCAAAAGTGGTTTCCTGCACCAACACAAGTGCGAAAAGTGGTTTTTCAACACTAACACAAGTACAAAAAGTGGTTTTTCCACACTAACACAAGTGCAAAAAGTGGTTTTTCCACACTAATACAAGTGCAAAAGTGGTTTCCTGCACCAACACAAGTGCGAAAAGTGGTTTTTCAACACTAACACAAGTGCGAAAAGTGTTTTTTCAACACTAACATAAGTGCGAAAAGTGGTTTTTCAACACTATCACAAGTGCAAAAAGAGTTTTTTCCACACTAATACAAGTGCAAAAGTAGTTTCCTGCACCAACACAAGTGCGAAAAGTGGTTTTTCAACACTAACACAAGTGCGAAAAGTGGTTTTTCAACACTAACACAAGTGTGAAAAGTGGTTTTTCAACACTATCAGAAGTGCAAAAGTGGTTTCCTGCACCAACACAAGTGCGAAAAGTGGTTTTTCAACACTAACACAAGTGCGAAAAGTGGTTTTTCAACAAAACACAAGTGCGAAAAGTGGTTTTTCAACACTATGACAAGTGCAAAAAGTGTTTTTTCCACACTAATACAAGTGCAAAAGTGGTTTCCTGCACCAACACAAGTGCGAAAAGTGGTTTTTCAACACTAACACAAGTACAAAAAGTGGTTTTTCCACACTAACACAAGTGCGAAAAGTGTTTTTTCCACACTAATACAAGTGCAAAAGTGGTTTCCTGCACCAACACAAGTGCGAAAAGTGGTTTTTCAACACTAAAACAAGTGCGAAAAGTTGTTTTTCAACACTATCACAAGTGCAAAAAGTGTTTTTTCCACACTAATACAAGTGCAAAAGTGGTTTCCTGCACCAACACAAGTGCGAAAAGTGGTTTTTCAACACTAACACAAGTGCGAAAAGTGGTTTTTCAACACTAACACAAGTGCGAAAAGTGTTTTTTCCACACTAATACAAGTGCAAAAGTGGTTTCCTGCACCAACGCAAGTGCGAAAAGTGGTTTTTCAACACTAACACAAGTGCGAAAAGTGGTTTTTCAACACTCTCACAAGTGCAAAAAGTGTTTTTTCCACACTAATACAAGTGCAAAAGTGGTTTCCTGCACCAACACAAGGGCGAAAAGTGGTTTTTCAACACTAACACAAGTGCGAAAAGTGGTTTTTCAACACTAACACAAGTGCAAAAAGTGTTTTTTCCACACTAATACAAGTGCAAAAGTGGTTTCCTGCACCAACACAAGTGCGAAAAGTGGTTTTTCAACACTAACACAGGTGCGAAAAGTGGTTTTTCAACACTATCACAAGTGCAAAAAGTGGGTTTTCCACACTAATACAAGTGCAAAAGTGGTTTTCCACACTAATACAAGTGCAAAAGTGGTTTCCTGCACCAACACAAGTGCGAAAAGTGGTTTTTCAACACTAACACAAGTGCGAAAAGTGGTTTTTCAACACTATCACAAGTGCAAAAAGTGTTTTTTCCACACTAATACAAGTGCAAAAGTGGTTTCCTGCACCAACACAAGTGCGAAAAGTGGTTTTTCAACACTAACACAAGTGCGAAAAGTGGTTTTTCAACACTAACACAAGTGCAAAAAGTGTTTTTTCCACACTAATACAAGTGCAAAAGTGGTTTCCTGCACCAACACAAGTGCGAAAAGTGGTTTTTCAACACTAACACAGGTGCGAAAAGTGGTTTTTCAACACTATCACAAGTGCAAAAAGTGTTTTTTCCACACTAATACAAGTGTAAAAGTGGTTTCCTGCACCAACACAAGTGCGAAAAGTGGTTTTTCAACACTAACACAAGTGCGTAAAGTGTTTTTTCAACACTAACACAAGTGCGAAAAGTGGTTTTTCAACACTATCACAAGTGCAAAAAGAGTTTTTTCCACACTAATACAAGTGCAAAAGTGGTTTCCTGCACCAACACAAGTGCGAAAAGTGGTTTTTCAACACTAACACAAGTGCGAAAAGTGGTTTTTCAACACTAACACAAATGCGAAAAGTGGTTTTTCAACACTATCACAAGTGCAAAAGTGGTTTCCTGCACCAACACAAGTGCGAAAAGTGGTTTTTCAACACTAACACAAGTGCGAAAAGTGGTTTTTCAACACTAACACAAGTGCGAAAAGTGGTTTTTCAACACTATCACAAGTGCAAAAAGTGTTTTTTCCACACTAATACAAGTGCAAAAGTGGTTTCCTGCACCAACACAAGGGCGAAAAGTGGTTTTTCAACACTAACACAAGTGCGAAAAGTGGTTTTTCAACACTAACACAAGTGCAAAAAGTGTTTTTTCCACACTAATACAAGTGCAAAAGTGGTTTCCTGCACCAACACAAGTGCGAAAAGTGGTTTTTCAACACTAACACAAGTGCGAAAAGTGGTTTTTCAACACTAACACAAGTGCGAAAAGTGGTTTTTTCCACACTAATACAAGTGCAAAAGTGGTTTCCTGCACCAACACAAGTGCGAAAAGTGGTTTTTTAACACTAACATAAGTGCGAAAAGTGGTTTTTCAACACTCTCACAAGTGCAAAAAGTGTTTTTTCCACACTAATACAAGTGCAAAAGTGGTTTCCTGCACCAACACAAGGGCGAAAAGTGGTTTTTCAACACTAACACAAGTGCGAAAAGTGGTTTTTCAACAATAACACAAGTCCAAAAAGTGTTTTTTCCACACTAATACAAGTGCAAAAGTGGTTTCCTGCACCAACACAAGTGCGAAAAGTGGTTTTTCAACACTAACACAGGTGCGAAAAGTGGTTTTTCAACACTATCACAAGTGCAAAAAGTGTTTTTTCCACACTAATACAAGTGCAAAAGTGGTTTCCTGCACCAACACAAGTGCGAAAATTGGTTTTTCAACACTAACACAAGTGCAAAAAGTGTTTTTTCCACACTAATACAAGTGCAAAAGTGGTTTCCTGCACCAACACAAGTGCGAAAAGTGGTTTTTCAACACTAACACAAGTGCGAAAAGTGGTTTTTCAACACTAACACAAGTGCGAAAAGTGGTTTTTCCACACTAATACAAGTGCAAAAGTGGTTTCCTGCACCAACACAAGTGCGAAAAGTGGTTTTTTAACACTAACACAAGTGCGAAAAGTGGTTTTCAACACTCTCACAAGTGCAAAAAGTGTTTTTTCCACACTAATACAAGTGCAAAAGTGGTTTCCTGCACCAACACAAGGGCGAAAAGTGGTTTTTCAACACTAACACAAGTGCGAAAAGTGGTTTTTCAACACTAACACAAGTGCAAAAAGTGTTTTTTCCACACTAATACAAGTGCAAAAGTGGTTTCCTGCACCAACACAAGGGCGAAAAGTGGTTTTTCAACACTAACACAAGTGCGAAAAGTGGTTTTTCAACACTAACCCAAGTGCGAAAAGTGGTTTTTCAACACTAACACAAGTGCGAAAAGTGGTTTTTCAACACTAACACAAGTGCGAAAAGTGGTTTTTCAACACTATCACAAGTGCAAAAAGTGTTTTTTCCACACTAATACAAGTGCGAAAAGTGATTTTTCCACACTAATACAAGTGCAAAAGTGGTTTCCTGCACCAACACAAGTGCGAAAAGTGGGTTTTCAATACTATCACAAGTGCAAAAAGTGTTTTTTCCACACTAATACAAGTACAAAAGTGGTTTCCTGCACCAACACAAGTGCGAAAAGTGGTTTTTCAACACTAACACAAGTGCGAAAAGTGGTTTTTCAACACTAACACAAGTGCGAAAAGTGGTTTTTCAACACTATCACAAGTGCAAAAAGTGTTTTTTCTACACTAATACAAGTGCAAAAGTGGTTTCCTGCACCAACACAAGTGCGAAAAGTGGTTTTTCAACACTAACACAAGTGCGAAAAGTGGTTTTTCAACACTAACACAAGTGCGAAAAGTGGTTTTTCAACACTAACACAAGTGCGAAAAGTGGTTTTTCAACACTAACACAAGTGCGAAAAGTGGTTTTTCAACACTATCACAAGTGCAAAAAGTGTTTTTTCCACACTAATACAAGTGCAAAAGTGGTTTCCTGCACCAACACAAGTGCGAAAAGTGGTTTTTCAACACTAACACAAGTACAAAAAGTGGTTTTTCCACACTAACACAAGTGCAAAAAGTGGTTTTTTCACACTAATACAAGTGCAAAAGTGGTTTCCTGCACCAACACAAGTGCGAAAAGTGGTTTTTCAACACTAACACAAGTGCGAAAAGTGTTTTTTCAACACTAACATAAGTGCGAAAAGTGGTTTTTCAACACTATCACAAGTGCAAAAAGAGTTTTTTCCACACTAATACAAGTGCAAAAGTAGTTTCCTGCACCAACACAAGTGCGAAAAGTGGTTTTTCAACACTAACACAAGTGCGAAAAGTGGTTTTTCAACACTAACTCAAGTGCGAAAAGTGGTTTTTCAACACTATCAGAAGTGCAAAAGTGGTTTCCTGCACCAAGACAAGTGCGAAAAGTGGTTTTTCAACACTAACACAAGTGCGAAAAGTGGTTTTTCAACAAAACACAAGTGCGAAAAGTGGTTTTTCAACACTATGACAAGTGCAAAAAGTGTTTTTTCCACACTAATACAAGTGCAAAAGTGGTTTCCTGCACCAACACAAGTGCTAAAAAGTGGTTTTTCAACACTAACACAAGTACAAAAAGTGGTTTTTCCACACTAACACAAGTGCGAAAAGTGGTTTTTCCACACTAATACAAGTGCAAAAGTGGTTTCCTGCACCAACACAAGTGCGAAAAGTGGTTTTTCAACACTAAAACAAGTGCGAAAAGTTGTTTTTCAACACTATCACAAGTGCAAAAAGTGTTTTTTCCACACTAATACAAGTGCAAAAGTGGTTTCCTGCACCAACACAAGTGCGAAAAGTGATTTTTCAACACTAACACAAGTGCGAAAAGTGGTTTTTCAACACTAACACAAGTGCGAAAAGTGTTTTTTCCACACTAATACAAGTGCAAAAGTGGTTTCCTGCACCAACGCAAGTGCGAAAAGTGGTTTTTCAACACTAACACAAGTGCGAAAAGTGGTTTTTCAACACTCTCACAAGTGCAAAAAGTGTTTTTTCCACACTAATACAAGTGCAAAAGTGGTTTCCTGCACCAACACAAGGGCGAAAAGTGGTTTTTCAACACTAACACAAGTGCGAAAAGTGGTTTTTCAACACTAACACAAGTGCAAAAAGTGTTTTTTCCACACTAATACAAGTGCAAAAGTGGTTTCCTGCACCAACACAAGTGCGAAAAGTGGTTTTTCAACACTAACACAGGTGCGAAAAGTGGTTTTTCAACACTATCACAAGTGCAAAAAGTGTGTTTTCCACACTAATACAAGTGCAAAAGTGGTTTTCCACACTAATACAAGTGCAAAAGTGGTTTCCTGCACCAACACAAGTGCGAAAAGTGGTTTTTCAACACTAACACAAGTGCGAAAAGTGGTTTTTCAACACTATCACAAGTGCAAAAAGTGTTTTTTCCACACTAATACAAGTGCAAAAGTGGTTTCCTGCACCAACACAAGTGCGAAAAGTGGTTTTTCAACACTAACACAAGTGCGAAAAGTGGTTTTTCAACACTAACACAAGTGCAAAAAGTGTTTTTTCCACACTAATACAAGTGCAAAAGTGGTTTCCTGCACCAACACAAGTGCGAAAAGTGGTTTTTCAACACTAACACAGGTGCGAAAAGTGGTTTTTCAACACTATCACAAGTGCAAAAAGTGTTTTTCCACACTAATACAAGTGCAAAAGTGGTTTCCTGCACCAACACAAGTGCGAAAATTGTTTTTTCAACACTAACACAAGTGCAAAAAGTGTTTTTTCAACACTAACACAAGTGCAAAAAGTGGTTTTTCAACACTAATACAAGTGCGAAAAGTGATTTTTCCACACTAATACAAGTGCAAAAGTGGTTTCCTGCACCAACACAAGTGCGAAAAGTGGTTTTTCAACACTAACACAAGTGCGAAAAGTGGTTTTTCAACACTAACACAAATGCAAAAAGTGTTTTTTCCACACTAATACAAGTGCAAAAGTGGTTTCCTGCACCAACACAAGTGCGAAAAGTGGTTTTTCAACACTAACACAAGTGCGAAAAGTGGTTTTTCAACACTATCACAAGTGCAAAAAGAGTTTTTTCCACACTAATACAAGTGCAAAAGTGGTTTCCTGCACCAACACAAGTGCGAAAAGTGGTTTTTCAACACTAACACAAGTGCGAAAAGTGGTTTTTCAACACTAACACAAATGCGAAAAGTGGTTTTTCAACACTATCACAAGTGCAAAAGTGGTTTCCTGCACCAACACAAGTGCGAAAAGTGGTTTTTCAACACTAACACAAGTGCGAAAAGTGGTTTTTCAACACTAACACAAGTGCGAAAAGTGGTTTTTCAACACTATCACAAGTGCAAAAAGTGTTTTTTCCACACTAATACAAGTGCAAAAGTGGTTTCCTGCACCAACACAAGTGCGAAAAGTGGTTTTTCAACACTAACACAAGTACAAAAAGTGGTTTTTCCACACTAACACAAGTGCAAAAAGTGGTTTTTCCACACTAATACAAGTGCAAAAGTGGTTTCCTGCACCAACACAAGTGCGAAAAGTGGTTTTTCAACACTAACACAAGTGCGAAAAGTGTTTTTTCAACACTAACATAAGTGCGAAAAGTGGTTTTTCAACACTATCACAAGTGCAAAAAGAGTTTTTTACACACTAATACAAGTGCAAAAGTAGTTTCCTGCACCAACACAAGTGCGAAAAGTGGTTTTTCAACACTAACACAAGTGCGAAAAGTGGTTTTTCAACACTAACACAAGTGCGAAAAGTGGTTTTTCAACACTATCAGAAGTGCAAAAGTGGTTTCCTGCACCAAGACAAGTGCGAAAAGTGGTTTTTCAACACTAACACAAGTGCGAAAAGTGGTTTTTCAACAAAACACAAGTGCGAAAAGTGGTTTTTCAACACTATGACAAGTGCAAAAAGTGTTTTCTCCACACTAATACAAGTGCAAAAGTGGTTTCCTGCACCAACACAAGTGCGAAAAGTGGTTTTTCAACACTAACACAAGTACAAAAAGTGGTTTTTCCACACTAACACAAGTGCGAAAAGTGGTTTTTCCACACTAATACAAGTGCAAAAGTGGTTTCCTGCACCAACACAAGTGCGAAAAGTGGTTTTTCAACACTAAAACAAGTGCGAAAAGTTGTTTTTCAACACTATCACAAGTGCAAAAAGTGTTTTTTCCACACTAATACAAGTGCAAAAGTGGTTTCCTGCACCAACACAAGTGCGAAAAGTGGTTTTTCAACACTAACACAAGTGCGAAAAGTGGTTTTTCAACACTAACACAAGTGCGAAAAGTGTTTTTTCCACACTAATACAAGTGCAAAAGTGGTTTCCTGCACCAACGCAAGTGCGAAAAGTGGTTTTTCAACACTAACACAAGTGCGAAAAGTGGTTTTTCAACACTCTCACAAGTGCAAAAAGTGTTTTTTCCACACTAATACAAGTGCAAAAGTGGTTTCCTGCACCAACACAAGGGCGAAAAGTGGTTTTTCAACACTAACACAAGTGCGAAAAGTGGTTTTTCAACACTAACACAAGTGCAAAAAGTGTTTTTTCCACACTAATACAAGTGCAAAAGTGGTTTCCTGCACCAACACAAGTGCGAAAAGTGGTTTTTCAACACTAACACAGGTGCGAAAAGTGGTTTTTCAACACTATCACAAGTGCAAAAAGTGTGTTTTCCACACTAATACAAGTGCAAAAGTGGTTTTCCACACTAATACAAGTGCAAAAGTGGTTTCCTGCACCAACACAAGTGCGAAAAGTGGTTTTTCAACACTAACACAAGTGCGAAAAGTGGTTTTTCAACACTATCACAAGTGCAAAAAGTGTTTTTTCCACACTAATACAAGTGCAAAAGTGGTTTCCTGCACCAACACAAGTGCGAAAAGTGGTTTTTCAACACTAACACAAGTGCGAAAAGTGGTTTTTCAACACTAACACAAGTGCAAAAAGTGTTTTATCCACACTAATACAAGTGCAAAAGTGGTTTCCTGCACCAACACAAGTGCGAAAAGTGGTTTTTCAACACTAACACAGGTGCGAAAAGTGGTTTTTCAACACTATCACAAGTGCAAAAAGTGTTTTTTCCACACTAATACAAGTGTAAAAGTGGTTTCCTGCACCAACACAAGTGCGAAAAGTGGTTTTTCAACACTAACACAAGTGCGTAAAGTGTTTTTTCAACACTAACACAAGTGCGAAAAGTGGTTTTTCAACACTATCACAAGTGCAAAAAGAGTTTTTTCCACACTAATACAAGTGCAAAAGTGGTTTCCTGCACCAACACAAGTGCGAAAAGTGGTTTTTCAACACTAACACAAGTGCGAAAAGTGGTTTTTCAACACTAACACAAATGCGAAAAGTGGTTTTTCAACACTATCACAAGTGCAAAAGTGGTTTCCTGCACCAACACAAGTGCGAAAAGTGGTTTTTCAACACTAACACAAGTGCGAAAAGTGGTTTTTCAACACTAACACAAGTGCGAAAAGTGGTTTTTCAACACTATCACAAGTGCAAAAAGTGTTTTTTCCACACTAATACAAGTGCAAAAGTGGTTTCCTGCACCAACACAGGGGCGAAAAGTGGTTTTTCAACACTAACACAAGTGCGAAAAGTGGTTTTTCAACACTAACACAAGTGCAAAAAGTGTTTTTTCCACACTAATACAAGTGCAAAAGTGGTTTCCTGCACCAACACAAGTGCGAAAAGTGGTTTTTCAACACTAACACAAGTGCGAAAAGTGGTTTTTCAACACTAACACAAGTGCGAAAAGTGGTTTTTTCCACACTAATACAAGTGCAAAAGTGGTTTCCTGCACCAACACAAGTGCGAAAAGTGGTTTTTTAACACTAACATAAGTGCGAAAAGTGGTTTTTCAACACTCTCACAAGTGCAAAAAGTGTTTTTTCCACACTAATACAAGTGCAAAAGTGGTTTCCTGCACCAACACAAGGGCGAAAAGTGGTTTTTCAACACTAACACAAGTGCGAAAAGTGGTTTTTCAACAATAACACAAGTGCAAAAAGTGTTTTTTCCACACTAATACAAGTGCAAAAGTGGTTTCCTGCACCAACACAAGTGCGAAAAGTGGTTTTTCAACACTAACACAGGTGCGAAAAGTGGTTTTTCAACACTATCACAAGTGCAAAAAGTGTTTTTTCCACACTAATACAAGTGCAAAAGTGGTTTCCTGCACCAACACAAGTGCGAAAATTGGTTTTTCAACACTAACACAAGTGCAAAAAGTGTTTTTTCCACACTAATACAAGTGCAAAAGTGGTTTCCTGCACCAACACAAGTGCGAAAAGTGGTTTTTCAACACTAACACAAGTGCGAAAAGTGGTTTTTCAACACTAACACAAGTGCGAAAAGTGGTTTTTCCACACTAATACAAGTGCAAAAGTGGTTTCCTGCACCAACACAAGTGCGAAAAGTGGTTTTTTAACACTAACACAAGTGCGAAAAGTGGTTTTCAACACTCTCACAAGTGCAAAAAGTGTTTTTTCCACACTAATACAAGTGCAAAAGTGGTTTCCTGCACCAACACAAGGGCGAAAAGTGGTTTTTCAACACTAACACAAGTGCGAAAAGTGGTTTTTCAACACTAACACAAGTGCAAAAAGTGTTTTTTCCACACTAATACAAGTGCAAAAGTGGTTTCCTGCACCAACACAAGTGCGAAAAGTGGTTTTTCAACACTAACACAGGTGCGAAAAGTGGTTTTTCAACACTATCACAAGTGCAAAAAGTGTTTTTCCACACTAATACAAGTGCAAAAGTGGTTTCCTGCACCAACACAAGTGCGAAAATTGGTTTTTCAACACTAACACAAGTGCGAAAAGTGTTTTTTCAACACTAACACAAGTGCAAAAAGTGGTTTTTCAACACTATCACAAGTGCAAAAAGAGTTTTTTCCACACTAATACAAGTGCAAAAGTGGTTTCCTGCACCAACACAAGTGCGAAAAGTGGTTTTTCAACACTAACACAAGTGCGTAAAGTGTTTTTTCAACACTAACACAAGTGCGAAAAGTGGTTTTTCAACACTATCACAAGTGCAAAAAGAGTTTTTTCCACACTAATACAAGTGCAAAAGTGGTTTCCTGCACCAACACAAGTGCGAAAAGTGGTTTTTCAACACTAACACAAGTGCGTAAAGTGTTTTTTCAACACTAACACAAGTGCGAAAAGTGGTTTTTCAACACTATCACAAGTGCAAAAAGAGTTTTTTCCACACTAATACAAGTGCAAAAGTGGTTTCCTGCACCAACACAAGTGCGAAAAGTGGTTTTTCAACACTAACACAAGTGCGAAAAGTGGTTTTTCAACACTAACACAAATGCGAAAAGTGGTTTTTCAACACTATCACAAGTGCAAAAGTGGTTTCCTGCACCAACACAAGTGCGAAAAGTGGTTTTTCAACACTAACACAGGTGCGAAAAGTGGTTTTTCAACACTATCACAAGTGCAAAAAGTGTGTTTTCCACACTAATACAAGTGCAAAAGTGGTTTTCCACACTAATACAAGTGCAAAAGTGGTTTCCTGCACCAACACAAGTGCGAAAAGTGGTTTTTCAACACTAACACAAGTGCGAAAAGTGGTTTTTCAACACTATCACAAGTGCAAAAAGTGTTTTTTCCACACTAATACAAGTGCAAAAGTGGTTTCCTGCACCAACACAAGTGCGAAAAGTGGTTTTTCAACACTAACACAAGTGCGAAAAGTGGTTTTTCAACACTAACACAAGTGCAAAAAGTGTTTTTTCCACACTAATACAAGTGCAAAAGTGGTTTCCTGCACCAACACAAGTGCGAAAAGTGGTTTTTCAACACTAACACAGGTGCGAAAAGTGGTTTTTCAACACTATCACAAGTGCAAAAAGTGTTTTTCCACACTAATACAAGTGCAAAAGTGGTTTCCTGCACCAACACAAGTGCGAAAATTGTTTTTTCAACACTAACACAAGTGCAAAAAGTGTTTTTTCAACACTAACACAAGTGCAAAAAGTGGTTTTTCAACACTAATACAAGTGCGAAAAGTGATTTTTCCACACTAATACAAGTGCAAAAGTGGTTTCCTGCACCAACACAAGTGCGAAAAGTGGTTTTTCAACACTAACACAAGTGCGAAAAGTGGTTTTTCAACACTAACACAAATGCAAAAAGTGTTTTTTCCACACTAATACAAGTGCAAAAGTGGTTTCCTGCACCAACACAAGTGCGAAAAGTGGTTTTTCAACACTAACACAAGTGCGAAAAGTGGTTTTTCAACACTATCACAAGTGCAAAAAGAGTTTTTTCCACACTAATACAAGTGCAAAAGTGGTTTCCTGCACCAACACAAGTGCGAAAAGTGGTTTTTCAACACTAACACAAGTGCGAAAAGTGGTTTTTCAACACTAACACAAATGCGAAAAGTGGTTTTTCAACACTATCACAAGTGCAAAAGTGGTTTCCTGCACCAACACAAGTGCGAAAAGTGGTTTTTCAACACTAACACAAGTGCGAAAAGTGGTTTTTCAACACTAACACAAGTGCGAAAAGTGGTTTTTCAACACTATCACAAGTGCAAAAAGTGTTTTTTCCACACTAATACAAGTGCAAAAGTGGTTTCCTGCACCAACACAAGTGCGAAAAGTGGTTTTTCAACACTAACACAAGTACAAAAAGTGGTTTTTCCACACTAACACAAGTGCAAAAAGTGGTTTTTCCACACTAATACAAGTGCAAAAGTGGTTTCCTGCACCAACACAAGTGCGAAAAGTGGTTTTTCAACACTAACACAAGTGCGAAAAGTGTTTTTTCAACACTAACATAAGTGCGAAAAGTGGTTTTTCAACACTATCACAAGTGCAAAAAGAGTTTTTTACACACTAATACAAGTGCAAAAGTAGTTTCCTGCACCAACACAAGTGCGAAAAGTGGTTTTTCAACACTAACACAAGTGCGAAAAGTGGTTTTTCAACACTAACACAAGTGCGAAAAGTGGTTTTTCAACACTATCAGAAGTGCAAAAGTGGTTTCCTGCACCAAGACAAGTGCGAAAAGTGGTTTTTCAACACTAACACAAGTGCGAAAAGTGGTTTTTCAACAAAACACAAGTGCGAAAAGTGGTTTTTCAACACTATGACAAGTGCAAAAAGTGTTTTCTCCACACTAATACAAGTGCAAAAGTGGTTTCCTGCACCAACACAAGTGCGAAAAGTGGTTTTTCAACACTAACACAAGTACAAAAAGTGGTTTTTCCACACTAACACAAGTGCGAAAAGTGGTTTTTCCACACTAATACAAGTGCAAAAGTGGTTTCCTGCACCAACACAAGTGCGAAAAGTGGTTTTTCAACACTAAAACAAGTGCGAAAAGTTGTTTTTCAACACTATCACAAGTGCAAAAAGTGTTTTTTCCACACTAATACAAGTGCAAAAGTGGTTTCCTGCACCAACACAAGTGCGAAAAGTGGTTTTTCAACACTAACACAAGTGCGAAAAGTGGTTTTTCAACACTAACACAAGTGCGAAAAGTGTTTTTTCCACACTAATACAAGTGCAAAAGTGGTTTCCTGCACCAACGCAAGTGCGAAAAGTGGTTTTTCAACACTAACACAAGTGCGAAAAGTGGTTTTTCAACACTCTCACAAGTGCAAAAAGTGTTTTTTCCACACTAATACAAGTGCAAAAGTGGTTTCCTGCACCAACACAAGGGCGAAAAGTGGTTTTTCAACACTAACACAAGTGCGAAAAGTGGTTTTTCAACACTAACACAAGTGCAAAAAGTGTTTTTTCCACACTAATACAAGTGCAAAAGTGGTTTCCTGCACCAACACAAGTGCGAAAAGTGGTTTTTCAACACTAACACAGGTGCGAAAAGTGGTTTTTCAACACTATCACAAGTGCAAAAAGTGTGTTTTCCACACTAATACAAGTGCAAAAGTGGTTTTCCACACTAATACAAGTGCAAAAGTGGTTTCCTGCACCAACACAAGTGCGAAAAGTGGTTTTTCAACACTAACACAAGTGCGAAAAGTGGTTTTTCAACACTATCACAAGTGCAAAAAGTGTTTTTTCCACACTAATACAAGTGCAAAAGTGGTTTCCTGCACCAACACAAGTGCGAAAAGTGGTTTTTCAACACTAACACAAGTGCGAAAAGTGGTTTTTCAACACTAACACAAGTGCAAAAAGTGTTTTATCCACACTAATACAAGTGCAAAAGTGGTTTCCTGCACCAACACAAGTGCGAAAAGTGGTTTTTCAACACTAACACAGGTGCGAAAAGTGGTTTTTCAACACTATCACAAGTGCAAAAAGTGTTTTTTCCACACTAATACAAGTGTAAAAGTGGTTTCCTGCACCAACACAAGTGCGAAAAGTGGTTTTTCAACACTAACACAAGTGCGTAAAGTGTTTTTTCAACACTAACACAAGTGCGAAAAGTGGTTTTTCAACACTATCACAAGTGCAAAAAGAGTTTTTTCCACACTAATACAAGTGCAAAAGTGGTTTCCTGCACCAACACAAGTGCGAAAAGTGGTTTTTCAACACTAACACAAGTGCGAAAAGTGGTTTTTCAACACTAACACAAATGCGAAAAGTGGTTTTTCAACACTATCACAAGTGCAAAAGTGGTTTCCTGCACCAACACAAGTGCGAAAAGTGGTTTTTCAACACTAACACAAGTGCGAAAAGTGGTTTTTCAACACTAACACAAGTGCGAAAAGTGGTTTTTCAACACTATCACAAGTGCAAAAAGTGTTTTTTCCACACTAATACAAGTGCAAAAGTGGTTTCCTGCACCAACACAGGGGCGAAAAGTGGTTTTTCAACACTAACACAAGTGCGAAAAGTGGTTTTTCAACACTAACACAAGTGCAAAAAGTGTTTTTTCCACACTAATACAAGTGCAAAAGTGGTTTCCTGCACCAACACAAGTGCGAAAAGTGGTTTTTCAACACTAACACAAGTGCGAAAAGTGGTTTTTCAACACTAACACAAGTGCGAAAAGTGGTTTTTTCCACACTAATACAAGTGCAAAAGTGGTTTCCTGCACCAACACAAGTGCGAAAAGTGGTTTTTTAACACTAACATAAGTGCGAAAAGTGGTTTTTCAACACTCTCACAAGTGCAAAAAGTGTTTTTTCCACACTAATACAAGTGCAAAAGTGGTTTCCTGCACCAACACAAGGGCGAAAAGTGGTTTTTCAACACTAACACAAGTGCGAAAAGTGGTTTTTCAACAATAACACAAGTGCAAAAAGTGTTTTTTCCACACTAATACAAGTGCAAAAGTGGTTTCCTGCACCAACACAAGTGCGAAAAGTGGTTTTTCAACACTAACACAGGTGCGAAAAGTGGTTTTTCAACACTATCACAAGTGCAAAAAGTGTTTTTTCCACACTAATACAAGTGCAAAAGTGGTTTCCTGCACCAACACAAGTGCGAAAATTGGTTTTTCAACACTAACACAAGTGCAAAAAGTGTTTTTTCCACACTAATACAAGTGCAAAAGTGGTTTCCTGCACCAACACAAGTGCGAAAAGTGGTTTTTCAACACTAACACAAGTGCGAAAAGTGGTTTTTCAACACTAACACAAGTGCGAAAAGTGGTTTTTCCACACTAATACAAGTGCAAAAGTGGTTTCCTGCACCAACACAAGTGCGAAAAGTGGTTTTTTAACACTAACACAAGTGCGAAAAGTGGTTTTCAACACTCTCACAAGTGCAAAAAGTGTTTTTTCCACACTAATACAAGTGCAAAAGTGGTTTCCTGCACCAACACAAGGGCGAAAAGTGGTTTTTCAACACTAACACAAGTGCGAAAAGTGGTTTTTCAACACTAACACAAGTGCAAAAAGTGTTTTTTCCACACTAATACAAGTGCAAAAGTGGTTTCCTGCACCAACACAAGTGCGAAAAGTGGTTTTTCAACACTATCACAAGTGCAAAAAGTGTTTTTCCACACTAATACAAGTGCAAAAGTGGTTTCCTGCACCAACACAAGTGCGAAAATTGGTTTTTCAACACTAACACAAGTGCGAAAAGTGTTTTTTCAACACTAACACAAGTGCAAAAAGTGGTTTTTCAACACTATCACAAGTGCAAAAAGAGTTTTTTCCACACTAATACAAGTGCAAAAGTGGTTTCCTGCACCAACACAAGTGCGAAAAGTGGTTTTTCAACACTAACACAAGTGCGTAAAGTGTTTTTTCAACACTAACACAAGTGCGAAAAGTGGTTTTTCAACACTATCACAAGTGCAAAAAGAGTTTTTTCCACACTAATACAAGTGCAAAAGTGGTTTCCTGCACCAACACAAGTGCGAAAAGTGGTTTTTCAACACTAACACAAGTGCGTAAAGTGTTTTTTCAACACTAACACAAGTGCGAAAAGTGGTTTTTCAACACTATCACAAGTGCAAAAAGAGTTTTTTCCACACTAATACAAGTGCAAAAGTGGTTTCCTGCACCAACACAAGTGCGAAAAGTGGTTTTTCAACACTAACACAAGTGCGAAAAGTGGTTTTTCAACACTAACACAAATGCGAAAAGTGGTTTTTCAACACTATCACAAGTGCAAAAGTGGTTTCCTGCACCAACACAAGTGCGAAAAGTGGTTTTTCAACACTAACACAAGTGCGAAAAGTGGTTTTTCAACACTAACACAAGTGCGAAAAGTGGTTTTTCAACACTATCACAAGTGCAAAAAGTGTTTTTTCCACACTAATACAAGTGCAAAAGTGGTTTCCTGCACCAACACAAGGGCGAAAAGTGGTTTTTCAACACTAACACAAGTGCGAAAAGTGGTTTTTCAACACTAACACAAGTGCAAAAAGTGTTTTTTCCACACTAATACAAGTGCAAAAGTGGTTTCCTGCACCAACACAAGTGCGAAAAGTGGTTTTTCAACACTAACACAAGTGCGAAAAGTGGTTTTTCAACACTAACACAAGTGCGAAAAGTGGTTTTTTCCACACTAATACAAGTGCAAAAGTGGTTTCCTGCACCAACACAAGTGCGAAAAGTGGTTTTTTAACACTAACATAAGTGCGAAAAGTGGTTTTTCAACACTCTCACAAGGGCAAAAAGTGTTTTTTCCACACTAATACAAGTGCAAAAGTGGTTTCCTGCACCAACACAAGGGCGAAAAGTGGTTTTTCAACACTAACACAAGTGCGAAAAGTGGTTTTTCAACAATAACACAAGTGCAAAAAGTGTTTTTTCCACACTAATACAAGTGCAAAAGTGGTTTCCTGCACCAACACAAGTGCGAAAAGTGGTTTTTCAACACTAACACAGGTGCGAAAAGTGGTTTTTCAACACTATCACAAGTGCAAAAAGTGTTTTTTCCACACTAATACAAGTGCAAAAGTGGTTTCCTGCACCAACACAAGTGCGAAAATTGGTTTTTCAACACTAACACAAGTGCAAAAAGTGTTTTTTCCACACTAATACAAGTGCAAAAGTGGTTTCCTGCACCAACACAAGTGCGAAAAGTGGTTTTTCAACACTAACACAAGTGCGAAAAGTGGTTTTTCAACACTAACACAAGTGCGAAAAGTGGTTTTTCCACACTAATACAAGTGCAAAAGTGGTTTCCTGCACCAACACAAGTGCGAAAAGTGGTTTTTTAACACTAACACAAGTGCGAAAAGTGGTTTTCAACACTCTCACAAGTGCAAAAAGTGTTTTTTCCACACTAATACAAGTGCAAAAGTGGTTTCCTGCACCAACACAAGGGCGAAAAGTGGTTTTTCAACACTAACACAAGTGCGAAAAGTGGTTTTTCAACACTAACACAAGTGCAAAAAGTGTTTTTTCCACACTAATACAAGTGCAAAAGTGGTTTCCTGCACCAACACAAGTGCGAAAAGTGGTTTTTCAACACTAACACAGGTGCGAAAAGTGGTTTTTCAACACTATCACAAGTGCAAAAAGTGTTTTTCCACACTAATACAAGTGCAAAAGTGGTTTCCTGCACCAACACATGTGCGAAAATTGGTTTTTCAACACTAACACAAGTGCGAAAAGTGTTTTTTCAACACTAACACAAGTGCAAAAAGTGGTTTTTCAACACTATCACAAGTGCAAAAAGAGTTTTTTCCACACTAATACAAGTGCAAAAGTGGTTTCCTGCACCAACACAAGTGCGAAAAGTGGTTTTTCAACACTAACCCAAGTGCGAAAAGTGGTTTTTCAACACTAACACAAGTGCGAAAAGTGGTTTTTCAACACTAACACAAGTGCGAAAAGTGGTTTTTCAACACTATCACAAGTGCAAAAAGTGTTTTTTCCACACTAATACAAGTGCGAAAAGTGATTTTTCCACACTAATACAAGTGCAAAAGTGGTTTCCTGCACCAACACAAGTGCGAAAAGTGGTTTTTCAATACTATCACAAGTGCAAAAAGTGTTTTTTCCACACTAATACAAGTACAAAAGTGGTTTCCTGCACCAACACAAGTGCGAAAAGTGGTTTTTCAACACTAACACAAGTGCGAAAAGTGGTTTTTCAACACTAACACAAGTGCGAAAAGTGGTTTTTCAACACTATCACAAGTGCAAAAAGTGTTTTTTCTACACTAATACAAGTGCAAAAGTGGTTTCCTGCACCAACACAAGTGCGAAAAGTGGTTTTTCAACACTAACACAAGTGCGAAAAGTGGTTTTTCAACACTAACACAAGTGCGAAAAGTGGTTTTTCAACACTAACATAAGTGCGAAAAGTGGTTTTTCAACACTAACACAAGTGCGAAAAGTGGTTTTTCAACACTATCACAAGTGCAAAAAGTGGTTTTTCCACACTAATACAAGTGCAAAAGTGGTTTCCTGCACCAACACAAGTGCGAAAAGTGGTTTTTCAACACTAACACAAGTACAAAAAGTGGTTTTTCCACACTAACACAAGTGCAAAAAGTGGTTTTTCCACACTAATACAAGTTCAAAAGTGGTTTCCTGCACCAACACAAGTGCGAAAAGTGGTTTTTCAACACTAACACAAGTGCGAAAAGTGTTTTTTCAACACTAACATAAGTGCGAAAAGTGGTTTTTCAACACTATCACAAGTGCAAAAAGAGTTTTTTCCACACTAATACAAGTGCAAAAGTAGTTTCCTGCACCAACACAAGTGCGAAAAGTGGTTTTTCAACACTAACACAAGTGCGAAAAGTGGTTTTTCAACACTAACACAAGTGCGAAAAGTGGTTTTTCAACACTATCAGAAGTGCAAAAGTGGTTTCCTGCACCAACACAAGTGCGAAAAGTGGTTTTTCAACACTAACACAAGTGCGAAAAGTGGTTTTTCAACAAAACACAAGTGCGAAAAGTGGTTTTTCAACACTATGACAAGTGCAAAAAGTGTTTTTTCCACACTAATACAAGTGCAAAAGTGGTTTCCTGCACCAACACAAGTGCGAAAAGTGGTTTTTCAACACTAACACAAGTACAAAAAGTGGGTTTTCCACACTAACACAAGTGCGAAAAGTGGTTTTTCCACACTAATACAAGTGCAAAAGTGGTTTCCTGCACCAACACAAGTGCGAAAAGTGGTTTTTCAACACTAAAACAAGTGCGAAAAGTTGTTTTTCAACACTATCACAAGTGCAAAAAGTGTTTTTTCCACACTAATACAAGTGCAAAAGTGGTTTCCTGCACCAACACAAGTGCGAAAAGTGGTTTTTCAACACTAACACAAGTGCGAAAAGTGGTTTTTCAACACTAACACAAGTGCGAAAAGTGTTTTTTCCACACTAATACAAGTGCAAAAGTGGTTTCCTGCACCAACGCAAGTGCGAAAAGTGGTTTTTCAACACTAACACAAGTGCGAAAAGTGGTTTTTCAACACTCTCACAAGTGCAAAAAGTGTTTTTTCCACACTAATACAAGTGCAAAAGTGGTTTCCTGCACCAACACAAGGGCGAAAAGTGGTTTTTCAACACTAACACAAGTGCGAAAAGTGGTTTTTCAACACTAACACAAGTGCAAAAAGTGTTTTTTCCACACTAATACAAGTGCAAAAGTGGTTTCCTGCACCAACACAAGTGCGAAAAGTGGTTTTTCAACACTAACACAGGTGCGAAAAGTGGTTTTTCAACACTATCACAAGTGCAAAAAGTGGGTTTTCCACAATAATACAAGTGCAAAAGTGGTTTTCCACACTAATACAAGTGCAAAAGTGGTTTCCTGCACCAACACAAGTGCGAAAAGTGGTTTTTCAACACTAACACAAGTGCGAAAAGTGGTTTTTCAACACTATCACAAGTGCAAAAAGTGTTTTTTCCACACTAATACAAGTGCAAAAGTGGTTTCCTGCACCAACACAAGTGCGAAAAGTGGTTTTTCAACACTAACACAAGTGCGAAAAGTGGTTTTTCAACACTAACACAAGTGCAAAAAGTGTTTTTTCCACACTAATACAAGTGCAAAAGTGGTTTCCTGCACCAACACAAGTGCGAAAAGTGGTTTTTCAACACTAACACAGGTGCGAAAAGTGGTTTTTCAACACTATCACAAGTGCAAAAAGTGTTTTTTCCACACTAATACAAGTGTAAAAGTGGTTTCCTGCACCAACACAAGTGCGAAAAGTGGTTTTTCAACACTAACACAAGTGCGTAAAGTGTTTTTTCAACACTAACACAAGTGCGAAAAGTGGTTTTTCAACACTATCACAAGTGCAAAAAGAGTTTTTTCCACACTAATACAAGTGCAAAAGTGGTTTCCTGCACCAACACAAGTGCGAAAAGTGGTTTTTCAACACTAACACAAGTGCGAAAAGTGGTTTTTCAACACTAACACAAATGCGAAAAGTGGTTTTTCAACACTATCACAAGTGCAAAAGTGGTTTCCTGCACCAACACAAGTGCGAAAAGTGGTTTTTCAACACTAACACAAGTGCGAAAAGTGGTTTTTCAACACTAACACAAGTGCGAAAAGTGGTTTTTCAACACTATCACAAGTGCAAAAAGTGTTTTTTCCACACTAATACAAGTGCAAAAGTGGTTTCCTGCACCAACACAAGGGCGAAAAGTGGTTTTTCAACACTAACACAAGTGCGAAAAGTGGTTTTTCAACACTAACACAAGTGCAAAAAGTGTTTTTTCCACACTAATACAAGTGCAAAAGTGGTTTCCTGCACCAACACAAGTGCGAAAAGTGGTTTTTCAACACTAACACAAGTGCGAAAAGTGGTTTTTCAACACTAACACAAGTGCGAAAAGTGGTTTTTTCCACACTAATACAAGTGCAAAAGTGGTTTCCTGCACCAACACAAGTGCGAAAAGTGGTTTTTTAACACTAACATAAGTGCGAAAAGTGGTTTTTCAACACTCTCACAAGTGCAAAAAGTGTTTTTTCCACACTAATACAAGTGCAAAAGTGGTTTCCTGCACCAACACAAGGGCGAAAAGTGGTTTTTCAACACTAACACAAGTGCGAAAAGTGGTTTTTCAACAATAACACAAGTGCAAAAAGTGTTTTTTCCACACTAATACAAGTGCAAAAGTGGTTTCCTGCACCAACACAAGTGCGAAAAGTGGTTTTTCAACACTAACACAGGTGCGAAAAGTGGTTTTTCAACACTATCACAAGTGCAAAAAGTGTTTTTTCCACACTAATACAAGTGCAAAAGTGGTTTCCTGCACCAACACAAGTGCGAAAATTGGTTTTTCAACACTAACACAAGTGCAAAAAGTGTTTTTTCCACACTAATACAAGTGCAAAAGTGGTTTCCTGCACCAACACAAGTGCGAAAAGTGGTTTTTCAACACTAACACAAGTGCGAAAAGTGGTTTTTCAACACTAACACAAGTGCGAAAAGTGGTTTTTCCACACTAATACAAGTGCAAAAGTGGTTTCCTGCACCAACACAAGTGCGAAAAGTGGTTTTTTAACACTAACACAAGTGCGAAAAGTGGTTTTCAACACTCTCACAAGTGCAAAAAGTGTTTTTTCCACACTAATACAAGTGCAAAAGTGGTTTCCTGCACCAACACAAGGGCGAAAAGTGGTTTTTCAACACTAACACAAGTGCGAAAAGTGGTTTTTCAACACTAACACAAGTGCAAAAAGTGTTTTTTCCACACTAATACAAGTGCAAAAGTGGTTTCCTGCACCAACACAAGTGCGAAAAGTGGTTTTTCAACACTAACACAGGTGCGAAAAGTGGTTTTTCAACACTATCACAAGTGCAAAAAGTGTTTTTCCACACTAATACAAGTACAAAAGTGGTTTCCTGCACCAACACAAGTGCGAAAATTGGTTTTTCAACACTAACACAAGTGCGAAAAGTGTTTTTTCAACACTAACACAAGTGCAAAAAGTGGTTTTTCAACACTATCACAAGTGCAAAAAGAGTTTTTTCCACACTAATACAAGTGCAAAAGTGGTTTCCTGCACCAACACAAGTGCGAAAAGTGGTTTTTCAACACTAACACAAGTGCGAAAAGTGGTTTTTCAACACTAACACAAGTGCGAAAAGTGGTTTTTCAACACTATCACAAGTGCAAAAAGTGTTTTTTCTACACTAATACAAGTGCAAAAGTGGTTTCCTGCACCAACACGAGTGCGAAAAGTGGTTTTTCAACACTAACACAAGTGCGAAAAGTGGTTTTTCAACACTATCACAAGTGCAAAAAGAGTTTTTTCCACACTAATACAAGTGCAAAAGTGGTTTCCTGCACCAACACAAGTGCGAAAAGTGGTTTTTCAACACTAACACAAGTGCGAAAAGTGGTTTTTCAACACTAACACAAATGCGAAAAGTGGTTTTTCAACACTATCACAAGTGCAAAAGTGGTTTCCTGCACCAACACAAGTGCGAAAAGTGGTTTTTCAACACTAACACAAGTGCGAAAAGTGGTTTTTCAACACTAACACAAGTGCGAAAAGTGGTTTTTCAACACTATCACAAGTGCAAAAAGTGTTTTTTCCACACTAATACAAGTGCAAAAGTGGTTTCCTGCACCAACACAAGGGCGAAAAGTGGTTTTTCAACACTAACACAAGTGCGAAAAGTGGTTTTTCAACACTAACACAAGTGCAAAAAGTGTTTTTTCCACACTAATACAAGTGCAAAAGTGGTTTCCTGCACCAACACAAGTGCGAAAAGTGGTTTTTCAACACTAACACAAGTGCGAAAAGTGGTTTTTCAACACTAACACAAGTGCGAAAAGTGGTTTTTTCCACACTAATACAAGTGCAAAAGTGGTTTCCTGCACCAACACAAGTGCGAAAAGTGGTTTTTTAACACTAACATAAGTGCGAAAAGTGGTTTTTCAACACTCTCACAAGTGCAAAAAGTGTTTTTTCCACACTAATACAAGTGCAAAAGTGGTTTCCTGCACCAACACAAGGGCGAAAAGTGGTTTTTCAACACTAACACAAGTGCGAAAAGTGGTTTTTCAACAATAACACAAGTGCAAAAAGTGTTTTTTCCACACTAATACAAGTGCAAAAGTGGTTTCCTGCACCAACACAAGTGCGAAAAGTGGTTTTTCAACACTAACACAGGTGCGAAAAGTGGTTTTTCAACACTATCACAAGTGCAAAAAGTGTTTTTTCCACACTAATACAAGTGCAAAAGTGGTTTCCTGCACCAACACAAGTGCGAAAATTGGTTTTTCAACACTAACACAAGTGCAAAAAGTGTTTTTTCCACACTAATACAAGTGCAAAAGTGGTTTCCTGCACCAACACAAGTGCGAAAAGTGGTTTTTCAACACTAACACAAGTGCGAAAAGTGGTTTTTCAACACTAACACAAGTGCGAAAAGTGGTTTTTCCACACTAATACAAGTGCAAAAGTGGTTTCCTGCACCAACACAAGTGCGAAAAGTGGTTTTTTAACACTAACACAAGTGCGAAAAGTGGTTTTCAACACTCTCACAAGTGCAAAAAGTGTTTTTTCCACACTAATACAAGTGCAAAAGTGGTTTCCTGCACCAACACAAGGGCGAAAAGTGGTTTTTCAACACTAACACAAGTGCGAAAAGTGGTTTTTCAACACTAACACAAGTGCAAAAAGTGTTTTTTCCACACTAATACAAGTGCAAAAGTGGTTTCCTGCACCAACACAAGTGCGAAAAGTGGTTTTTCAACACTAACACAGGTGCGAAAAGTGGTTTTTCAACACTATCACAAGTGCAAAAAGTGTTTTTCCACACTAATACAAGTACAAAAGTGGTTTCCTGCACCAACACAAGTGCGAAAATTGGTTTTTCAACACTAACACAAGTGCGAAAAGTGTTTTTTCAACACTAACACAAGTGCAAAAAGTGGTTTTTCAACACTATCACAAGTGCAAAAAGAGTTTTTTCCACACTAATACAAGTGCAAAAGTGGTTTCCTGCACCAACACAAGTGCGAAAAGTGGTTTTTCAACACTAACACAAGTGCGAAAAGTGGTTTTTCAACACTAACACAAGTGCGAAAAGTGGTTTTTCAACACTATCACAAGTGCAAAAAGTGTTTTTTCTACACTAATACAAGTGCAAAAGTGGTTTCCTGCACCAACACGAGTGCGAAAAGTGGTTTTTCAACACTAACACAAGTGCGAAAAGTGGTTTTTCAACACTAACACAAGTGCGAAAAGTGGTTTTCCACACTAATACAAGTGCAAAAGTGGTTTCCTGCACCAACACAAGTGCGAAAAGTGGTTTTTCAACACTAACACAAGTGCGAAAAGTGTTTTTTCCACACTAATACAAGTGCAAAAGTGGTTTCCTGCACCAACACAAGTGCGAAAAGTGGTTTTTCAACACTAACACAAGTGCGAAAAGTGGTTTTTCAACACTAACACAAGTGCGAAAAGTGGTTTTTCAACACTAACATAAGTGCGAAAAGTGGTTTTTCAACACTAACACAAGTGCGAAAAGTGGTTTTTCAACACTAACACAAGTGCGAAAAGTGGTTTTTCCACACTAATACAAGTGCAAAAGCGGTTTCCTGCACCAACACAAGTGCGAAAAGTGGTTTTTCAACACTAACACAAGTGCGAAAAGTGGTTTTTCAACACTAACACAAGTGTGAAAAGTGTTTTTTCCACACTAATACAAGTGCAAAAGTGGTTTCCTGCACCAACACAAGTGCGAAAAGTGGTTTTTCAACACTAACCCAAGTGCGAAAAGTGGTTTTTCAACACTAACACAAGTGCGAAAAGTGGTTTTTCAACACTAACACAAGTGCGAAAAGTGGTTTTTCAACACTATCACAAGTGCAAAAAGTGTTTTTTCCACACTAATACAAGTGCGAAAAGTGATTTTTCCACACTAATACAAGTGCAAAAGTGGTTTCCTGCACCAACACAAGTGCGAAAAGTGGTTTTTCAATACTATCACAAGTGCAAAAAGTGTTTTTTCCACACTAATACAAGTACAAAAGTGGTTTCCTGCACCAACACAAGTGCGAAAAGTGGTTTTTCAACACTAACACAAGTGCGAAAAGTGGTTTTTCAACACTAACACAAGTGCGAAAAGTGGATTTTCAACACTATCACAAGTGCAAAAAGTGTTTTTTCTACACTAATACAAGTGCAAAAGTGGTTTCCTGCACCAACACAAGTGCGAAAAGTGGTTTT
>NW_027618234.1:0-80594 GCF_964187855.1 Myxine glutinosa
AACACAAGTGCGAAAAGTGGTTTTTCAAACACTAACACAAGTGCGAAAAGTGGAAAGTGCAAGTGCAAGTGGAAAGTGCAATTGCGAAAAGTGGAAAAGGTGCGAAAAGTGGTTTTTTCAACACTAACACAAGTGCGAAAAGTGGTTTATCAACACTATCACAAGTGCAAAAAAGTGTTTTTACCCACACTAATACAAGGTGCAAAAAAGTGGTTTCCTGCACCAACACAAGTGCGAAAGTGGGTAAAGTGGGTTTTCAAACACTAACACATGTGCGAAAAAGTGGTTTTTTCAACACTAACACAAGTGCGAAAAGTGGTTTACCGACTCCTCTCCGGCCTTGCACCCCCAGCTCTCTCTGTGCTCTGTCCCCCAAATATTCCTACAGGTCGCACAAGATCTGCCAGCAACCCTCTGATGGTTAAACTGCCGAAATCTCGGCTCTCCGCTCACCTTCACCTTCTTTCATTCCCTCTTTTCTCCTCCGCCTCTGGAACAAACTCCCTCACTTCCCTTCAATCCCCACTCCTCCCCTCCAGGGTCTTTAAAACAGCTGTTCACCACCATCTCTTATCTTCCCTCCCATCCACCAAAACCTTGATCTTTTCTACCAACCCCCGCTAATTCAACACCCCAGTTAACCTTGTTTGAAATTCCAACTTCTTTCCTGGAAGTCCTGGCAGTGTCCATATGTTTTATACCTCTCCCCACTGCCCCCTTCTCCCACGCCCCCCCCCCCCCCCCCCAAAAGCCCCTCGCCCTCTCTCAGATCTCTCGATGTCTCCATGTCTCTCGGTCCCTGCTCTCAAATGTTGTGTTTGTGTCCTTCCCCCTCTCTCCCCATCTTGTCTACCGCTCCCTATGTTATATGTTTTATGTGTCGGTTTGTCTTTCTGTGTGTTCATGTGATTAATGTTCGCTCTTTCACGAGCCTCGATATTGTATACAAAAAAAAAAAAAAAAAAAAAAAAAAAAAAAAAAAAAAAAACACTTTTCGCACTTGTGTTAGTGTTGAAAAACCACTTTTCGCACTTGTGTTAGTGTTGAAAAACCACTTTTCGCACTTGTGTTAGTGTTGAAAAACCACTTTTCGCACTTGTGTTGGTGCAGGAAACCACTTTTGCACTTGTATTAATGTGGAAAAAACACTTTTTGCACTTGTGATAGTGTTGAAAAACCACTTTTCGCACTTGTGTTAGTGTTGAAAAACCACTTTTCGCACTTGTGTTGGTGCAGGAAACCCACTTTTGCACTTGTATTAGTGTGGAAAAAACACTTTTCGCACTTGTGTTAGTGTTGAAAAACCACTTTTCGTACTTGTGTTAGTGTTGAAAAACCACTTTTCGCACTTGTGTTGGTGCAGGAAACCACTTTTGCACTTGTATTAGTGTGGAAAAAACACTTTTTGCACTTGTGATTGTGTTGAAAAACACTTTTCGCACTTGTGTTAGTGTTGAAAAACCACTTTTCGCACTTGTGTTGGTGCAGGAAACCACTTTTGCACTTGTATTAGTGTGGAAAAACCACTTTTCGCACTTGTGTTAGTGTTGAAAACCACTTTTCGCACTTGTGTTAGTGTTGAAAAACCACTTTTTCGCACTTGTGTTAGTGTTGAAAAACCACTTTTCGCACTTGTGTTGGTGCAGGAAACCACTTTTCGCACTTGTGTTAGTGTTGAAAAACCACTTTCCGCACTTGTGTTGGTGCAGGAAACCACTTTTGCACTTGTATTAGTGTGGAAAAAACACTTTTTGCACTTGTGATAGTGTTGAAAAACCACTTTTTGCACTTGTGATAGTGTTTGAAAAAACCACCTTTCGCACTTGTGTTAGTGTTGAAAAACCACTTTTCGCACTTGTGTTGGTGCAGGAAACCACTTTTGCACTTGTATTAGTGTGGAAAAAACACTTTTTGCACTTGTGATAGTGTTGAAAAAACCACTTTTTGCACTTGTGTTAGTGTTGAAAAACCACTTTTCGCACTTGTGTTAGTGTTGAAAAACCACTTTTCACACTTGTGTTGGTGCAGGAAACCACTTTTGCACTTGTGATTGTGTTGAAAAACCACTTTTCGCACTTGTGTTAGTGTTGAAAAACCACTTTTCGCACTTGTGTTAG
Organism: Myxine glutinosa; assembly: GCF_964187855.1. Lineage (NCBI taxonomy): Eukaryota > Metazoa > Chordata > Myxini > Myxiniformes > Myxinidae > Myxine > Myxine glutinosa. The sequence continues at coordinate 2,118 of NW_027618234.1, forward strand.
TGTTGAAAAACCACTTTTCGCACTTGTGTTGGTGCAGGAAACCACTTTTGCACTTGTATTCGTGTGGAAAAAACCACTTTTCGCACTTGTGTTAGTGTTGAAATACCACTTTTCGCACTTGTGTTAAGTGTTGAAAAACCACTTTTCGCACTTGCGTTGGTGCAGGAAACCACTTTTGCACTTGTATTAGTGTGGAAAAAACACTTTTTGCACTTGTGATAGTGTTGAAAAGCACTTTTCGCACTTGTGTTAGTGTTGAAAAACCACTTTTCGCACTTGCGTTAGTGTTGAAAAACCACTTTTCGCACTTGTGTTGGTGCAGGAAACACTTTTGCACTTGTATTAGTGTGGAAAAAAACACTTTTTGCACTTGTGATAGTGTTGAAAAACCACTATTTGCACTTGTGATAGTGTTTGAAAAACCACCTTTCGCACTTGTGTTAGTGTTGAAAAACCACTTTTCGCACTTGTGTTGGTGCAGGAAACCACTTTTGCACTTGTATTAGTGTGGAAAAAACACTTTTTGCACTTGTGATAGTGTTGAAAAACCACTTTTTGCACTTGTGTTAGTGTTGAAAAACCACTTTTCGCACTTGTGTTAGTGTTGAAAAACCACTTTTCACACTTGTGTTGGTGCAGGAAACCACTTTTGCACTTGTATTAGTGTGGAAAAAACACTTTTTGCATTTGTGATAGTGTTGAAAACCACTTTTCGCACTTGTGTTAGTGTTGAAAAACCACTTTTCGCACTTGTGTTGGTGCAGGAAACCACTTTTGCACTTGTATTAGTGTGGAAAAACCACTTTTCGCACTTGTGTTAGTGTTGAAAAAACCACTTTTCGCACTTGTGTTAGTGTTGAAAAACCACTTTTCGCACTTGTGTTAGTGTTGAAAAACCACTTTTCGCACTTGTGTTCGTGTTGAAAAACCACTTTTCGCACTTGTGTTAGTGTTGAAATACCACTATTCGCACTTGTGTTGGTGCAGGAAACCACTTTTGCACTTGTTAATAGTGTGGAAAAAACACTTTTCGCACTTGTGTTAGTGTTGAAAAACCACTTTTCACACTTGTGTTAGTGTTGAAAAACCACTTTTCGCACTTGTGTTGGTGCAGGAAACCACTTTTGCACTTGTATTAGTGTGGAAAAAACACTTTTCGCACTTGTGTTAGTGTTGAAAAACCACTTTTCGCACTTGTGTTAGTGTTGAAAAACCACTTTTGCACTTGTGTTGGTGCAGGAAACCACTTTTGCACTTTGTATTAGTGTGGAAAAAACACTTTTCGCACTTGTGTTAGTGTTGAAAAAACCACTTTTCGCACTTGTGTTAGTGTTGAAAAACCACTTTTCGCACTTGTGTTGGTGCAGGAAACCACTTTTGCACTTGTATTAATGTGGAAAAAAACACTTTTTGCACTTGTGCTAGTGTTGAAAAACCACTTTTGCACTTGTGTTGGTGCAGGAAACCACTTTTGCACTTGTATTAGTGTGGAAAAAACACTTTTCGCACTTGTGTTAGTGGTTGAAAAACCACGTTTCGCACTTGTGTTGGTGCAGGAAACCACTTTTGCACTTATATTAGTGTGGAAAAAAACACTTTTTGCACTTGTGGTAGTGTTGAAAAACCACTTTTCGCACTTGTGTTAGTGTTGAAAAACCACTTTTCGCACTTGTGTTAGTGTTGAAAAACCACTTTTCGCACTTGTGTTGGTGCAGGAAACCACTTTTGCACTTGTATTCGTGTGGAAAAACCACTTTTCGCACTTGTGTTAGTGTTGAAATACCACTTTTCGCACTGTGTTAGTGTTGAAAAACCACTTTTCGCACTTGTGTTGGTGCAGGAAACCACTTTTGCACTTGTATTAGTGTGGAAAAAACACTTTTTGCACTTGTGATAGTGTTGAAAAGCACTTTTCGCACTTGTGTTAGTGTTGAAAAACCACTTTTCGCACTTGCGTTAGTGTTGAAAAACCACTTTTCGCACTTGTGTTGGTGCAGGAAACCACTTTTGCACTTGTATTAGTGTGGAAAAAACACTTTTTGCACTTGTGATAGTGTTGAAAAACCACTTTTTGCACTTGTGATAGTGTTGAAAACACACCTTTCGCACTTGTGTTAGTGTTGAAAAACCACTTTTCGGCACTTGTGTTGGTGCAGGAAACCACTTTTGCACTTGTATTAGTGTGGAAAAAACACTTTTTGCACTTGTGATAGTGTTGAAAAACCACTTTTTGCACTTGTGTTAGTGTTGAAAAACCACTTTTCGCACTTGTGTTAGTGTTGAAAAACCACTTTTCACACTTGTGTTGGTGCAGGAAACCACTTTTGCACTTTGTATTAGTGTGGAAAAAACACTTTTTGCACTTGTGATAGTGTTGAAAACCACTTTTCGCACTTGTGTTAGTGTTGAAAAACCACTTTTCGCACTTGTGTTGGTGCAGGAAACCACTTTTGCACTTGTATTAGTGTGGAAAAAAACCACTCTTCGCACTTGAGTTAGTGTTGAAAAACCACTTTTCGCACTTGTGTTAGTGTTGAAAAACCACTTTTCGCACTTGTGTTAGTGTTGAAAAACCACTTTTCGCACTTGTGTTGGTGCAGGAAACCACTTTTGCACTTGTATTAATGTGGAAAAAAACACTTTTTGCACTTGTGATAGTGTTGAAAAACCACTTTTCGCACTTGTGTTAGTGTTGAAAAACCACTTTTCGCACTTGTGTTGGTGCAGGAAAACACTTTTGCACTTGCATTAGTGTGGAAAAAAACACTTTTTCGCCACTTGTGTTAGTGTTGAAAAACCACTTTTCGTACTTGTGTTAGTGTTGAAAAACCACTTTTCGCACTTGTCGTTGGTGCAGGAAACCACTTTTGCACTTGTATTAGTGTGGAAAAAACACTTTTTGCACTTGTGATTGTGTTGAAAAACCACTTTTCGCACTTGTGTTAGTGTTGAAAAACCACTTTTCGCACTTGTGTTAGTGTTGAAAAACCACTTTTCGCACTTGTGTTGGTGCAGGAAACCACTTTTGCACTTGTATTCGTGTGGAAAAACCACTTTTCGCACTTGTGTTAGTGTTGAAATACCACTTTTCGCACTTGTGTTAGTGTTGAAAAACCACTTTTCGCACTTGCGTTGGTGCAGGAAACCACTTTTGCACTTGTATTAGTGTGGAAAAAACACTTTTTGCACTTGTGATAGTGTTGAAAAGCACTTTTCGCACTTGTGTTAGTGTTGAAAAACCACTTTTCGCACTTGCGTTAGTGTTGAAAAACCACTTTTCGCACTTGTGTTGGTGCAGGAAACCACTTTTGCACTTGTATTAGTGTGGAGAAAACACTTTTTGCACTTGTGATAGTGTTGAAAAACCACTTTTTGCACTTGTGATAGTGTTGAAAAACCACCTTTCGCACTTGTGTTAGTGTTGAAAAACCACTTTTCGCACTTGTGTTGGTGCAGGAAACCACTTTTGCACTTGTATTAGTGTGGAAAAAACACTTTTTGCACTTGTGATAGTGTTGAAAAACCACTTTTTGCACTTGTGTTAGTGTTGAAAAACCACTTTTCGCACTTGTGTTAGTGTTGAAAAACCACTTTTCACACTTATGTTGGTGCAGGAAACCACTTTTGCACTTGTATTAGTGTGGAAAAAACACTTTTTGCACTTGTGATAGTGTTGAAAACCACTTTTCGCACTTGTGTTAGTGTTGAAAAACCACTTTTCGCACTTGTGTTGGTGCAGGGAACCACTTTTGCACTTGTATTAGTGTGGAAAAACCACTTTCGCACTTGTGTTAGTGTTGAAAAACCACTTTTCGCACTTGTGTTAGTGTTGAAAAACCACTTTTTCGCACTTGTGTTAGTGTTGAAAAACCACTTTTCGCACTTGTGTTGGTGCAGGGAAACCACTTTTGCACTTGTATTAATGTGGAAAAAACACTTTTTGCACTTGTGATAGTGTTGAAAAACCACTTTTCGCACTTGTGTTAGTGTTGAAAAACCACTTTTCGCACTTGTGTTGGTGCAGGAAACCACTTTTGCACTTGTATTAGTGTGGAAAAAACACTTTTCGCACTTGTGTTAGTGTTGAAAAACCACTTTTCGTACTTGTGTTAGTGTTGAAAAACCACTTTTCGCACTTGTGTTGGTGCAGGGAAACCACTTTTGCACTTGTATTAGTGTGGAAAAAACACTTTTTGCACTTGTGATTGTGTTGAAAAACCACTTTTCGCACTTGTGTTAGTGTTGAAAAACCACTTTTCGCACTTGTGTTGGTGCAGGAAACCACTTTTGCACTTGTATTAGTGTGGAAAAACCACTTTTCGCACTTGTGTTAGTGTTGAAAAACCACTTTTCGCACTTGTGTTAGTGTTGAAAAACCACTTTTCGCACTTGTGTTAGTGTTGAAAACCACTTTTCGCACTTGTGTTGGTGCAGGAAACCACTTTTCGCACTTGTGTTAGTGTTGAAAAACCACTTTCCGCACTTGTGTTGGTGCAGGAAACCACTTTTGCACTTGTATTAGTGTGGAAAAAACACTTTTTGCACTTGTGATAGTGTTGAAAAACACTTTTTGCACTTGTGATAGTGTTGAAAAACCACCTTTCGCACTTGTGTTAGTGTTGAAAAACCACTTTTCGCACTTGTGTTGGTGCAGGAAACCACTTTTGCACTTGTATTAGTGTGGAAAAAACACTTTTTGCACTTGTGATAGTGTTGAAAAAACCACTTTTTGCACTTGTGTTAGTGTTGAAAAACCACTTTTCGCACCTTGTGTTAGTGTTGAAAAACCACTTTTCACACTTGTGTTGGTGCAGGAAACCACTTTTGCACTTGTGATTGTGTTGAAAAACCACTTTTTCGCACTTGTGTTAGTGTTGAAAAACCACTTTTCGCACTTGTGTTAGTGTTGAAAACCACTTTTCGCACTTGTGTTGGTGCAGGAAACCACTTTTGCACTTGTATTCGTGTGGAAAAACCACTTTTCGCACTTGTGTTAGTGTTGAAATACCACTTTTCGCACTTGTGTTAGTGTTGAAAAACACTTTTCGCACTTGTGTTGGTGCAGGAAACCACTTTTGCACTTGTATTAGTGTGGAAAAAACACTTTTTGCACTTGTGATAGTGTTGAAAAGCACTTTTCGCACTTGTGTTAGTGTTGAAAAACCACTTTTCGCACTTGCGTTAGTGTTGAAAAACCACTTTTCGCACTTGTGTTGGTGCAGGAAACCACTTTTGCACTTGTATTATTGTGGAAAAAACACTTTTTGCACTTGTGATAGTGTTGAAAACCACTTTTTGCACTTGTGATAGTGTTGAAAAACCACCTTTCGCACTTGTGTTAGTGTTGAAAAACCACTTTTCGCACTTGTGTTGGTGCAGGAAACCACTTTTGCACTTGTATTAGTGTGGAAAAAACACTTTTTGCACTTGTGTTAGTGTTGAAAAACCACTTTTCGCACTTGTGTTAGTGTTGAAAACCACTTTTCACACTTGTGTTGGTGCAGGAAACCACTTTTGCACTTGTATTAGTGTGGAAAAAAACACTTTTTGCATTTGTGATCGTGTTGAAAACCACTTTTCGCACTTGTGTTAGTGTTGAAAAACCACTTTTCGCACTTGTGTTGGTGCAGGAAACCACTTTTGCACTTGTATTAGTGTGGAAAAACCACTTTCGCACTTGTGTTAGTGTTGAAAAACCACTTTTCGCACTTGTGTTAGTGTTGAAAAACCACTTTTCGCACTTGTGTTAGTGTTGAAAAACACTTTTCGCACTTGTGTTGGTGCAGGAAACCACTTTTGCACTTGTATTAATGTGGAAAAAACACTTTTTGCACTTGTGATAGTGTTGAAAAACCACTTTTCGCACTTGTGTTAGTGTTGAAAAACCACTTTTCGCACTTGTGTTGGTGCAGGAAAACCACTTTTGCACTTGTATTAGTGTGGAAAAAACACTTTTCGCACTTGTGTTAGTGTTGAAAAACCACTTTTCGTACTTGTGTTAGTGTTGAAAAACCACTTTTCGCACTTGTGTTGGTGCAGGAAACCACTTTTGCACTTGTATTAGTGTGAAAAAACACTTTTTGCACTTGTGATTGTGTTGAAAACCACTTTTCGCACTTGTGTTAGTGTTGAAAAACCACTTTTCGCACTTGTGTTGGTGCAGGAAACCACTTTTGCACTTGTATTAGTGTGGAAAACCACTTTTCGCACTTGTGTTAGTGTTGAAAAACCACTTTTCGCACTTGTGTTAGTGTTGAAAAACCACTTTTCGCACTTGTGTTAGTGTTGAAAAACCACTTTTCGCACTTGTGTTGGTGCAGGAAACCACTTTTCGCACTTGTGTTAGTGTTGAAAAACCACTTTCCGCACTTGTGTTGGTGCAGGAAACCACTTTTGCACTTGTATTAGTGTGGAAAAAACACTTTTGCACTTGTGATAGTGTTGAAAAACCACTTTTTGCACTTGTGATAGTGTTGAAAAACCACCTTTCGCACTTGTGTTAGTGTTGAAAAACCACTTTTCGCACTTGTGTTGGTGCAGGAAACACTTTTGCACTTGTATTAGTGTGGAAAAAACACTTTTTGCACTTGTGATAGTGTTGAAAAACCACTTTTTGCACTTGTGTTAGTGTTGAAAAACCACTTTTCGCACTTGTGTTAGTGTTGAAAAACCACTTTTCACACTTGTGTTGTGCAGGAAACCACTTTTTGCACTTGTATTAGTGTTGAAAAACCACTTTTCGCACTTGTGTTCGTGTTGAAAAACCACTTTTCGCACTTGTGTTAGTGTTGAAATACCACTATTCGCACTTGTGTTGGTGCAGGAAACCACTTTTGCACTTGTAATAGTGTGGAAAAAACACTTTTCGCACTTGTGTTAGTGTTGAAAAACCACTTTTCACACTTGTGTTAGTGTTGAAAAACCACTTTTCGTACTTGTGTTGGTGCAGGAAACCACTTTTGCACTTGTATTAGTGTGGAAAAAAACACTTTTCGCACTTGTGTTAGTGTTGAAAAACCACTTTTCGCACTTGTGTTAGTGTTGAAAAACCACTTTTGCACTTGTGTTGGTGCAGGAAACCACTTTTGCACTTGTATTAGTGTGGAAAAAACACTTTTTGCACTTGTGATAGTGTTGAAAAACCACTTTTCGCACTTGTGTTAGTGTTGAAAAAACCACTTTTCGCACTTGTGTTAGTGTTGAAAAACACTTTTCGCACTTGTGTTGGTGCAGGAAACCACTTTTGCACTTGTATTAATGTGGAAAAAAACACTTTTTGCACTTGTGCTAGTGTTGAAAAACCACTTTTGCACTTGTGTTGGTGCAGGAAACCACTTTTGCACTTGTATTAGTGTGGAAAAAACACTTTTCGCACTTGTGTTAGTGTTGAAAAACCACGTTTCGCACTTGTGTTGGTGCAGGAAACCACTTTTGCACTTATATTAGTGTGGAAAAAACACTTTTTGCACTTGTGGTAGTGTTGAAAAAACCACTTTTCGCACTTGTGTTAGTGTTGAAAAACCACTTTTCGCACTTGTGTTAGTGTTGAAAAACCACTTTTCGCACTTGTGTTGGTGCAGGAAACCACTTTTGCACTTGTATTCGTGTGGAAAAACCACTTTTCGCACTTGTGTTAGTGTTGAAATACCACTTTTCGCACTTGTGTTAGTGTTGAAAAACCACTTTTCGCACTTGCGTTGTGCAGGAAACCACTTTTGCACTTGTATTAGTGTGGAAAAAACACTTTTTGCACTTGTGATAGTGTTGAAAAGCACTTTTCGCACTTGTGTTAGTGTTGAAAAACCACTTTTCGCACTTGCGTTAGTGTTGAAAAACCACTTTTCGCACTTGTGTTGGTGCAGGAAACCACTTTTGCACTTGTATTAGTGTGGAAAAAAACACTTTTTGCACTTGTGATAGTGTTGAAAAACCACTTTTTGCACTTGTGATAGTGTTGAAAAACCACCTTTCGCACTTGTGTTAGTGTTGAAAAACCACTTTTCGCACTTGTGTTGGTGCAGGAAACACTTTTGCACTTGTATTAGTGTGGAAAAAACACTTTTTGCACTTGTGATAGTGTTGAAAAACCACTTTTGCTCACTTGTGTTAGTGTTGAAAAACCACTTTTCGCACTTGTGTTAGTGTTGAAAAACCACTTTTCACACTTGTGTTGGTGCAGGAAACCACTTTTGCACTTGTATTAGTGTGGAAAAAACACTTTTTGCACTTGTGATAGTGTTGAAAACCACTTTTCGCACTTGTGTTAGTGTTGAAAAACCACTTTTCGCACTTGTGTTGGTGCAGGAAACCACTTTTGCACTTGTATTAGTGTGGAAAAACCACTTTTCGCACTTGTGTTAGTGTTGAAAAACCACTTTTCGCACTTGTGTTAGTGTTGAAAAACCACTTTTCGCACTTGTGTTAGTGTTGAAAAACCACTTTTCGCACTTGTGTTGGTGCAGGAAACCACTTTTGCACTTGTATTAATGTGGAAAAAACACTTTTTGCACTTGTGATAGTGTTGAAAAACCACTTTTCGCACTTGTGTTAGTGTTGAAAAACACTTTTCGCACTTGTGTTGGTGCAGGAAACCACTTTTGCACTTGTATTAGTGTGGAAAAAACACTTTTCGCACTTGTGTTAGTGTTGAAAAACCACTTTTCGTACTTGTGTTAGTGTTGAAAAACCACTTTTCGCACTTGTGTTGGTGCAGGAAACCACTTTTTGCACTTGTATTAGTGTGGAAAAAACACTTTTTGCACTTGTGATTGTGTTGAAAAACCACTTTTCGCACTTGTGTTAGTGTTGAAAAACCACTTTTCGCACTTGTGTTGGTGCAGGAAACACTTTTGCACTTGTATTAGTGTGGAAAAACCACTTTTCGCACTTGTGTTAGTGTTGAAAAAACCACTTTTCGCACTTGTGTTAGTGTTGAAAAACCACTTTTCGCACTTGTGTTAGTGTTGAAAATCACTTTTCGCACTTGTGTTGGTGCAGGGAAACCACTTTTCGCACTTGTGTTAGTGTTGAAAAACCACTTTCCGCACTTGTGTTGGTGCAGGAACCACTTTTGCACTTGTATTAGTGTGGAAAAAACACTTTTTGCACTTGTGATAGTGTTGAAAAACCCACTTTTTGCACTTGTGATAGTGTCGAAAAACCACCTTTCGCACTTGTGTTAGTGTTGAAAAACCACTTTTCGCACTTGTGTTGGTGCAGGAAACCACTTTTGCACTTGTATTAGTGTGGAAAAAACACTTTTTGCACTTGTGATAGTGTTGAAAAACCAACTTTTTGCACTTGTGTTAGTGTTGAAAAACCACTTTTCGCACTTGTGTTAGTGTTGAAAAACCACTTTTCACACTTGTGTTGGTGCAGGAAACCCACTTTTGCACTTGTGATTGTGTTGAAAAACCACTTTTCGCACTTGTGTTAGTGTTGAAAAACCACTTTTCGCACTTGTGTTAGTGTTGAAAAACCACTTTTCGCACTTGTGTTGGTGCAGAAACCACTTTTGCACTTGTATTCGTGTGGAAAAACCACTTTTCGCACTTGTGTTAGTGTTGAAATACCACTTTTCGCACTTGTGTTAGTGTTGAAAAACCACTTTTCGCACTTGTGTTGGTGCAGGAAACCACTTTTGCACTTGTATTAGTGTGGAAAAAACACTTTTTGCACTTGTGATAGTGTTGAAAAGCACTTTTCGCACTTGTGTTAGTGTTGAAAAACCACTTTTCGCACTTGCGTTAGTGTTGAAAAACCACTTTTCGCACTTGTGTTGGTGCAGGAAACCACTTTTGCACTTGTATTAGTGTGGAAAAAACACTTTTTGCACTTGTGATAGTGTTGAAAAACCACTTTTTGCACTTGTGATAGTGTTGAAAAACCACCTTTCGCACTTGTGTTAGTGTTGAAAAACCACTTTTCGCACTTGTGTTGGTGCAGGAAACCACTTTTGCACTTGTATTAGTGTGGAAAAAACACTTTTTGCACTTGTGATAGTGTTGAAAAACCACTTTTTGCACTTGTGTTAGTGTTGAAAAACCACTTTTCGCACTTGTGTTAGTGTTGAAAAACCACTTTTCACACTTGTGTTGGTGCAGGAAACCACTTTTGCACTTGTATTAGTGTGGAAAAAACACTTTTTGCATTTGTGATAGTGTTGAAAACCACTTTTCGCACTTGTGTTAGTGTTGAAAAACCACTTTTCGCACTTGTGTTGGTGCAGGAAACCACTTTTGCACATGTATTAGTGTGGAAAAACCACTTTTCGCACTTGTGTTAGTGTTGAAAAACCACTTTTCGCACTTGTGTTAGTGTTGAAAAACCACTTTTCGCACTTGTGTTAGTGTTGAAAAACCACTTTTCGCACTTGTGTTGGTGCAGGAAACCACTTTTGCACTTGTATTAATGTGGAAAAAACACTTTTTGCACTTGTGATAGTGTTGAAAAACCACTTTTCGCACTTGTGTTAGTGTTGAAAAACCACTTTTCGCACTTGTGTTGGTGCAGGAAACCACTTTTGCACTTGTATTAGTGTGGAAAAAACACTTTTCGCACTTGTGTTAGTGTTGAAAAACCACTTTTCGTACTTGTGTTAGTGTTGAAAAACCACTTTTCGCACTTGTGTTGGTGCAGGAAACCACTTTTGCACTTGTATTAGTGTGGAAAAAACACTTTTTGCACTTGTGATTGTGTTGAAAAACCACTTTTCGCACTTGTGTTAGTGTTGAAAAACCACTTTTCGCACTTGTGTTGGTGCAGGAAACCACTTTTGCACTTGTATTAGTGTGGAAAAACCACTTTTCGCACTTGTGTTAGTGTTGAAAAACCACTTTTCGCACTTGTGTTAGTGTTGAAAAACCACTTTTCGCACTTGTGTTAGTGTTGAAAAACCACTTTTCGCACTTGTGTTGGTGCAGGAAACCACTTTTCGCACTTGTGTTAGTGTTGAAAAACCACTTTCCGCACTTGTGTTGGTGCAGGAAACCACTTTTGCACTTGTATTAGTGTGGAAAAAACACTTTTTGCACTTGTGATAGTGTTGAAAAACCACTTTTTGCACTTGTGATAGTGTTGAAAAACCACCTTTCGCACTTGTGTTAGTGTTGAAAAACCACTTTTCGCACTTGTGTTGGTGCAGGAAACCACTTTTGCACTTGTATTAGTGTGGAAAAAACACTTTTTGCACTTGTGATAGTGTTGAAAAACCACTTTTTGCACTTGTGTTAGTGTTGAAAAACCACTTTTCGCACTTGTGTTAGTGTTGAAAAACCACTTTTCACACTTGTGTTGGTGCAGGAAACCACTTTTGCACTTGTATTAGTGTTGAAAAACCACTTTTCGCACTTGTGTTCGTGTTGAAAAACCACTTTTCGCACTTGTGTTAGTGTTGAAATACCACTATTCGCACTTGTGTTGGTGCAGGAAACCACTTTTGCACTTGTAATAGTGTGGAAAAAACACTTTTCGCACTTGTGTTAGTGTTGAAAAACCACTTTTCACACTTGTGTTAGTGTTGAAAAACCACTTTTCGCACTTGTGTTGGTGCAGGAAACCACTTTTGCACTTGTATTAGTGTGGAAAAAACACTTTTCGCACTTGTGTTAGTGTTGAAAAACCACTTTTCGCACTTGTGTTAGTGTTGAAAAACCACTTTTGCACTTGTGTTGGTGCAGGAAACCACTTTTGCACTTGTATTAGTGTGGAAAAAACACTTTTTGCACTTGTGATAGTGTTGAAAAACCACTTTTCGCACTTGTGTTAGTGTTGAAAAACCACTTTTCGCACTTGTGTTAGTGTTGAAAAACCACTTTTCGCACTTGTGTTGGTGCAGGAAACCACTTTTGCACTTGTATTAATGTGGAAAAAACACTTTTTGCACTTGTGCTAGTGTTGAAAAACCACTTTTGCACTTGTGTTGGTGCAGGAAACCACTTTTGCACTTGTATTAGTGTGGAAAAACCACTTTTCGCACTTGTGTTAGTGTTGAAAAACCACTTTTCGCACTTGTGTTAGTGTTGAAAAACCACTTTTCGCACTTGTGTTAGTGTTGAAAAACCACTTTTCGCACTTGTGTTGGTGCAGGAAACCACATTTGCACTTGTATTAATGTGGAAAAAACACTTTTTGCACTTGTGCTAGTGTTGAAAAACCACTTTTGCACTTGTGTTGGTGCCGGAAACCACTTTTGCACTTGTATTAGTGTGGAAAAACCACTTTTCGCACTTGTGTTAGTGTTGAAAAACCACTTTTCGCACTTGTGTTAGTGTTGAAAAACCACTTTTCGCACTTGTGTTAGTGTTGAAAAACCACTTTTCGCACTTGTGTTGGTGCAGGAAACCACTTTTCGCACTTGTGTTAGTGTTGAAAAACCACTTTCCGCACTTGTGTTGGTGCAGGAAACCACTTTTGCACTTGTATTAGTGTGGAAAAAACACTTTTTGCACTTGTGATAGTGTTGAAAAACCACTTTTTGCACTTGTGATAGTGTTGAAAAACCACCTTTCGCACTTGTGTTAGTGTTGAAAAACCACTTTTCGCACTTGTGTTGGTGCAGGAAACCACTTTTGCACTTGTATTAGTGTGGAAAAAACACTTTTTGCACTTGTGATAGTGTTGAAAAACCACTTTTTGCACTTGTGTTAGTGTTGAAAAACCACTTTTCGCACTTGTGTTAGTGTTGAAAAACCACTTTTCACACTTGTGTTGGTGCAGGAAACCACTTTTGCACTTGTATTAGTGTTGAAAAACCACTTTTCGCACTTGTGTTCGTGTTGAAAAACCACTTTTCGCACTTGTGTTAGTGTTGAAATACCACTATTCGCACTTGTGTTGGTGCAGGAAACCACTTTTGCACTTGTAATAGTGTGGAAAAAACACTTTTCGCACTTGTGTTAGTGTTGAAAAACCACTTTTCACACTTGTGTTAGTGTTGAAAAACCACTTTTCGCACTTGTGTTGGTGCAGGAAACCACTTTTGCACTTGTATTAGTGTGGAAAAAACACTTTTCGCACTTGTGTTAGTGTTGAAAAACCACTTTACGCACTTGTGTTAGTGTTGAAAAACCACTTTTGCACTTGTGTTGGTGCAGGAAACCACTTTTGCACTTGTATTAGTGTGGAAAAAACACTTTTTGCACTTGTGATAGTGTTGAAAAACCACTTTTCGCACTTGTGTTAGTGTTGAAAAACCACTTTTCGCACTTGTGTTAGTGTTGAAAAACCACTTTTCGCACTTGTGTTGGTGCAGGAAACCACTTTTGCACTTGTATTAATGTGGAAAAAACACTTTTTGCACTTGTGCTAGTGTTGAAAAACCACTTTTGCACTTGTGTTGGTGCAGGAAACCACTTTTGCACTTGTATTAGTGTGGAAAAAACACTTTTCACACTTGTGTTAGTGTTGAAAAACCATGTTTCGCACTTGTGTTGGTGCAGGAAACCACTTTTGCACTTATATTAGTGTGGAAAAAACACTTTTTGCACTTGTGGTAGTGTTGAAAAACCACTTTTCGCACTTGTGTTAGTGTTGAAAAACCACTTTTCGCACTTGTGTTAGTGTTGAAAAACCCACTTTTCGCACTTGTGTTGGTGCAGGAAACCACTTTTGCACTTGTATTCGTGTGGAAAAACCACTTTTCGCACTTGTGTTAGTGTTGAAATACCACTTTTCGCACTTGTGTTAGTGTTGAAAAACCACTTTTCGCACTTGCGTTGGTGCAGGAAACCACTTTTGCACTTGTATTGGAGTGGAAAAAACACTTTTTGCACTTGTGATAGTGTTGAAAAGCACTTTTCGCACTTGTGTTAGTGTTGAAAAACCACTTTTCGCACTTGCGTTAGTGTTGAAAAACCACTTTTCGCACTTGTGTTGGTGCAGGAAACCACTTTTGCACTTGTATTAGTGTGGAAAAAACACTTTTTGCACTTGTGATAGTGTTGAAAAACCACTTTTTGCACTTGTGATAGTGTTGAAAAACCACCTTTCGCACTTGTGTTAGTGTTGAAAAACCACTTTTCGCACTTGTGTTGGTGCAGGAAACCACTTTTGCATTTGTATTAGTGTGGAAAAAACACTTTTTGCACTTGTGATAGTGTTGAAAAACCACTTTTTGCACTTGTGTTAGTGTTGAAAAACCACTTTTCGCACTTGTGTTAGTGTTGAAAAACAACTTTTCACACTTGTGTTGGTGCAGGAAACCACTTTTGCACTTGTATTAGTGTGGAAAAAACACTTTTTGCACTTGTGATAGTGTTGAAAACCACTTTTCGCACTTGTGTTAGTGTTGAAAAACCACTTTTCGCACTTGTGTTGGTGCAGGAAACCACTTTTGCACTTGTATTAGTGTGGAAAAACCACTTTTCGCACTTGTGTTAGTGTTGAAAAACCACTTTTCGCACTTGTGTTAGTGTTGAAAAACCACTTTTCGCACTTGTGTTAGTGTTGAAAAACCACTTTTCGCACTTGTGTTGGTGCAGGAAACCACTTTTGCACTTGTATTAATGTGGAAAAAACACTTTTTGCACTTGTGATAGTGTTGAAAAACCATTTTTCGCACTTGTGTTAGTGTTGAAAAACCACTTTTCGCACTTGCGTTGGTGCAGGAAACCACTTTTGCACTTGTATTAGTGTGGAAAAAACACTTTTCGCACTTGTGTTAGTGTTGAAAAACCACTTTTCGTACTTGTGTTAGTGTTGAAAAACCACTTTTCGCACTTGTGTTGGTGCAGGAAACCACTTTTGCACTTGTATTAGTGTGGAAAAAACACTTTTTGCACTTGTGATTGTGTTGAAAAACCACTTTTCGCACTTGTGTTAGTGTTGAAAAACCACTTTTCGCACTTGTGTTGGTGCAGGAAACCACTCTTGCACTTGTATTAGTGTGGAAAAACCACTTTTCGCACTTGTGTTAGTGTTGAAAAACCACTTTTCGCACTTGTGTTAGTGTTGAAAAACCACTTTTCGCACTTGTGTTAGTGTTGAAAAACCACTTTTCGCACTTGTGTTGGTGCAGGAAACCACTTTTCGCACTTGTGTTAGTGTTGAAAAACCACTTTCCGCACTTGTGTTGGTGCAGGAAACCACTTTTGCACTTGTATTAGTGTGGAAAAAACACTTTTTGCACTTGTGATAGTGTTGAAAAACCACTTTTTGCACTTGTGATAGTGTTGAAAAACCACCTTTCGCACTTGTGTTAGTGTTGAAAAACCACTTTTCGCACTTGTGTTGGTGCAGGAAACCACTTTTGCACTTGTATTAGTGTGGAAAAAACACTTTTTGCACTTGTGATAGTGTTGAAAAACCACTTTTTGCACTTGTGTTAGTGTTGAAAAACCACTTTTCGCACTTGTGTTAGTGTTGAAAAACCACTTTTCACACTTGTGTTGGTGCAGGAAACCACTTTTGCACTTGTATTAGTGTTGAAAAACCACTTTTCGCACTTGTGTTAGTGTTGAAAAACCACTTTTCGCACTTGTGTTAGTGTTGAAAAACCTCTTTTCGCACTTGTGTTGGTGCAGGAAACCACTTTTGCACTTGTATTAATGTGGAAAAAACACTTTTTGCACTTGTGATAGTGTTGAAAAACCACTTTTCGCAATTGTGTTAGTGTTGAAAAACCACTTTTCGCACTTGTGTTGGTGCAGGAAACCACATTTGCACTTGTATTAGTGTGGAAAAAACACTTTTCGCACTTGTGTTAGTGTTGAAAAACCACTTTTCGCACTTGTGTTAGTGTTGAAAAACCACTTTTCGCAATTGTGTTGGTGCAGGAAACCACTTTTGCACTTGTATTAGTGTGGAAAAAACACTTTTTGCACTTGTGATAGTGTTGAAAAACCACTTTTCACACTTGTGTTAGTGTTGAAAAACCACTTTTCGCACTTGTGTTGGTGCAGGAAACCACTTTTGCACTTGTATTAGTGTTGAAAACACTTTTCGCACTTGTGTTAGTGTTGAAAAACTACTTTTCGCACTTGTGTTGGTGCAGGAAACCACTTTTGCACTTGTATTAATGTGGAAAAACACTTTTTGCACTTGTGATAGTGTTGAAAAACCACTTTTCGCACTTGTGTTTGTGTTGAAAAACCACTTTTCGCACTTGTGTTAGTGTTGAAAAACCACTTTTCGCACTTGTGTTAGTGTTGAAAAACCACTTTTCGCACTTGTGTTGGTGCAGGAAACCACTTTTGCACTTGTATTAGTGTGGAAAAAGCACTTTTCACACTTGTGTTAGTGTTGAAAAACCACTTTTCGCACTTGTGTTAGTGTTGAAAAACCACTTTTCGCACTTGTGTTAGTGTTGAAAAACTACTTTTCGCACTTGTGTTGGTGCAGGAAACCACTTTTGCACTTGTATTAATGTGGAAAAACACTTTTTGCACTTGTGATAGTGTTGAAAAACCACTTTTCGCACTTGTGTTTGTGTTGAAAAACCACTTTTCGCACTTGTGTTAGTGTTGAAAAACCACTTTTCGCACTTGTGTTAGTGTTGAAAAACCACTTTTCGCACTTGTGTTAGTGTTGAAAAACCACTTTTCGCACTTGTGTTGGTGCAGGAAACCACTTTTGCACTTGTATTAATGTGGAAAAAACACTTTTTGCACTTGTGATAGTGTTGAAAAACCACTTTTCGCACTTGTGTTAGTGTTGAAAAACCACTTTTCGCACTTGTGTTGGTGCAGGAAACCACTTTTGCACTTGTATTAGTGTGGAAAAAACACTTTTAGCACTTGTGTTAGTGTTGAAAAACCACTTTTCGTACTTGTGTTAGTGTTGAAAAACCACTTTTCGCACTTGTGTTGGTGCAGGAAACCACTTTTGCACTTGTATTAGTGTGGAAAAAACACTTTTTGCACTTGTGATTGTGTTGAAAAACCACTTTTCGCACTTGTGTTAGTGTTGAAAAACCACTTTTCGCACTTGTGTTGGTGCAGGAAACCACTTTTGCACTTGTATTAGTGTGGAAAAACCACTTTTCGCACTTGTGTTAGTGTTGAAAAACCACTTTTCGCACTTGTGTTAGTGTTGAAAAACCACTTTTCGCACTTGTGTTGGTGCAGGAAACCACTTTTCGCACTTGTGTTAGTGTTGAAAAACCACTTTCCGCACTTGTGTTGGTGCAGGAAACCACTTTTGCACTTGTATTAGTGTGGAAAAAACACTTTTTGCACTTGTGATAGTGTTGAAAAACCACTTTTGCACTTGTGATAGTGTTGAAAAACCACCTTTCGCACTTGTGTTAGTGTTGAAAAACCACTTTTCGCACTTGTGTTGGTGCAGGAAACCACTTTTGCACTTGTATTAGTGTGGAAAAAACACTTTTTGCACTTGTGATAGTGTTGAAAAACCACTTTTTGCACTTGTGTTAGTGTTGAAAAACCACTTTTCGCACTTGTGTTAGTGTTGAAAAACCACTTTTCACACTTGTGTTGGTGCAGGAAACCACTTTTGCACTTGTATTAGTGTTGAAAACCACTTTTCGCACTTGTGTTAGTGTTGAAAAACCACTTTTCGCACTTGTGTTAGTGTTGAAAAACCTCTTTTCGCACTTGTGTTGGTGCAGGAAACCACTTTTGCACTTGTATTAATGTGGAAAAAACACTTTTTGCACTTGTGATAGTGTTGAAAAACCACTTTTCGCAATTGTGTTAGTGTTGAAAAACCACTTTTCGCACTTGTGTTGGTGCAGGAAACCACATTTGCACTTGTATTAGTGTGGAAAAAACACTTTTCGCACTTGTGTTAGTGTTGAAAAACCACTTTTCGCACTTGTGTTAGTGAGGAAAAACCACTTTTCGCACTTGTGTTGGTGCAGGAAACCACTTTTGCACTTGTATTAGTGTGGAAAAAACACTTTTTGCACTTGTGATAGTGTTGAAAAACCACTTTTCGCACTTGTGTTAGTGTTGAAAAAACCACTTTTCGCACTTGTGTTGGTGCAGGAAACCACTTTTGCACTTGTATTAGTGTTGAAAACACTTTTCGCACTTGTGTTAGTGTTGAAAAACTACTTTTCGCACTTGTGTTGGTGCAGGAAACCACTTTTGCACTTGTATTAATGTGGAAAAACACTTTTTGCACTTGTGATAGTGTTGAAAAACCACTTTTCGCACTTGTGTTTGTGTTGAAAAACCACTTTTCGCACTTGTGTTAGTGTTGAAAAACCACTTTTCGCACTTGTGTTAGTGTTGAAAACCACTTTTCGCACTTGTGTTGGTGCAGGAAACCACTTTTGCACTTGTATTAGTGTGGAAAAAGCACTTTTCACACTTGTGTTAGTGTTGAAAAACCACTTTTCGCACTTGTGTTAGTGTTGAAAAACCACTTTTCGCACTTGTGTTGGTGCAGGAAACCACTTTTGCACTTGTATTAGTGTGGAAAAAACACTTTTTGCACTTGTGTTAGTGTTGAAAAACCACTTTTCGCACTTGTGTTAGTGTTGAAAAACCACTTTTCGCACTTGTGTTAGTGTTGAAATACCACTATTCGCACTTGTGTTGGTGCAGGAAACCACTTTTGCACTTGTAATAGTGTGGAAAAAACACTTTTCGCACTTGTGTTAGTGTTGAAAAACCACTTTTCGCACTTGTGTTAGTGTTGAAAAACCACTTTTTGCACTTGTATTAGTGTGGAAAAACCACTTTTTGCACTTGTATTAGTGTGGAAAAACCACTTTTCGCACTTGTGTTAGTGTTGAAAAACCACTTTTCGCACTTGTGTTAGTGTTGAAATACCACTATTCGCACTTGTGTTGGTGCAGGAAACCACTTTTGCACTTGTAATAGTGTGGAAAAAACACTTTTCGCACTTGTGTTAGTGTTGAAAAACCACTTTTCGCACTTGTGTTAGTGTTGAAAAACCACTTTTCGCACTTGTGTTAGTGTTGAAAAACCACTTTTCGCACTTGTGTTAGTGTTGAAAAACTACTTTTCGCACTTGTGTTGGTGCAGGAAACCACTTTTGCACTTGTATTAATGTGGAAAAACACTTTTTGCACTTGTGATAGTGTTGAAAAACCACTTTTCGCACTTGTGTTTGTGTTGAAAAACCACTTTTCGCACTTGTGTTAGTGTTGAAAAACCACTTTTCGCACTTGTGTTAGTGTTGAAAAACCACTTTTCGCACTTGTGTTAGTGTTGAAAAACCACTTTTCGCACTTGTGTTGGTGCAGGAAACCACTTTTGCACTTGTATTAATGTGGAAAAAACACTTTTTGCACTTGTGATAGTGTTGAAAAACCACTTTTCGCACTTGTGTTAGTGTTGAAAAACCACTTTTCGCACTTGTGTTGGTGCAGGGAAACCACTTTTGCACTTGTATTAGTGTGGAAAAAACACTTTTCGCACTTGTGTTAGTGTTGAAAAACCACTTTTCGTACTTGTGTTAGTGTTGAAAAACCACTTTTCGCACTTGTGTTGGTGCAGGAAACCACTTTTGCACTTGTATTAGTGTGGAAAAAAACACTTTTTGCACTTGTGATTGTGTTGAAAAACCACTTTTCGCACTTGTGTTAGTGTTGAAAAACCACTTTTCGCACTTGTGTTGGTGCAGGAAACCACTTTTGCACTTGTATTAGTGTGGAAAAACCACTTTTCGCACTTGTGTTAGTGTTGAAAAACCACTTTTCGCACTTGTGTTAGTGTTGAAAAACCACTTTTCGCACTTGTGTTAGTGTTGAAAAACCACTTTTCGCACTTGTGTTGGTGCAGGAAACCACTTTTCGCACTTGTGTTAGTGTTGAAAAACCACTTTCCGCACTTGTGTTGGTGCAGGAAACCACTTTTGCACTTGTATTAGTGTGGAAAAAACACTTTTTGCACTTATGATAGTGTTGAAAAACCACTTTTTGCACTTGTGTTAGTGTTGAAAAACCACTTTTCGCACTTGTGTTAGTGTTGAAAAACCACTTTTCACACTTGTGTTGGTGCAGGAAACCACTTTTCACACTTGTATTAGTGTTGAAAAACCACTTTTCGCACTTGTGTTAGTGTTGAAAAACCACTTTTCGCACTTGTGTTAGTGTTGAAAAACCTCTTTTCGCACTTGTGTTGGTGCAGGAAACCACTTTTGCACTTGTATTAATGTGGAAAAAACACTTTTTGCACTTGTGATAGTGTTGAAAAACCACTTTTCGCAATTGTGTTAGTGTTGAAAAACCACTTTTCGCACTTGTGTTGGTGCAGGAAACCACATTTGCACTTGTATTATTCCTTGTGTGGAAAAAACACTTTTCGCACTTGTGTTAGTGTTGAAAAACCACTTTTCGCACTTGTGTTAGTGTTGAAAAACCACTTTTCGCACTTGTGTTGGTGCAGGAAACCACTTTTGCACTTGTATTAGTGTGGAAAAAACACTTTTTGCACTTGTGATAGTGTTGAAAAACCACTTTTCGCACTTGTGTTAGTGTTGAAAAACCACTTTTCGCACTTGTGTTGGTGCAGGAAACCACTTTTGCACTTGTATTAGTGTTGAAAACACTTTTCGCACTTGTGTTAGTGTTGAAAAACTACTTTTCGCACTTGTGTTGGTGCAGGAAACCACTTTTGCACTTGTATTAATGTGGAAAAACACTTTTTGCACTTGTGATAGTGTTGAAAAACCACTTTTCGCACTTGTGTTTGTGTTGAAAAACCACTTTTCGCACTTGTGTTAGTGTTGAAAAACCACTTTTCGCACTTGTGTTAGTGTTGAAAAACCACTTTTCGCACTTGTGTTGGTGCAGGAAACCACTTTTGCACTTGTATTAGTGTGGAAAAAGCACTTTTCACACTTGTGTTAGTGTTGAAAAACCACTTTTCGCACTTGTGTTAGTGTTGAAAAACCACTTTTCGCACTTGTGTTGGTGCAGGAAACCACTTTTGCACTTGTATTAGTGTGGAAAAAACACTTTTTGCACTTGTGTTAGTGTTGAAAAACCACTTTTCGCACTTGTGTTAGTGTTGAAAAACCACTTTTCGCACTTGTGTTGGTGCAGGAAACCACTTTTGCACTTGTATTAGTGTGGAAAAAACCACTTTTCGCACTTGTGTTAGTGTTGAAAAACCACTTTTCGCACTTGTGTTAGTGTTGAAATACCACTATTCACACTTGTGTTGGTGCAGGAAACCACTTTTGCACTTGTAATAGTGTGGAAAAAACACTTTTCGCACTTGTGTTAGTGTTGAAAAACCACTTTTCGCACTTGTGTTAGTGTTGAAAAACCACTTTTCGCACTTGTATTAGTGTGGAAAAAACACTTTTCGCACTTGTGTTAGTGTTGAAAAACCACTTTTCGCACTTGTGTTAGTGTTGAAAAACCACTTTTCGCACTTGTGTTAGTGTTGAAAAACCACTTTTGCACTTGTGTTGGTGCAGGAAACCACTTTTGCACTTGTATTAGTGTGGAAAAAACACTTTTTGCACTTGTGATAGTGTTGAAAAACCACTTTTCGCACTTGTGTTAGTGTTGAAAAACCACTTTTCGCACTTGTGTTAGTGTTGAAAAACCACTTTTCGCACTTGTGTTGGTGCAGGAAACCACTTTTGCACTTGTATTAATGTGGAAAAAACACTTTTTGCACTTGTGCTAGTGTTGAAAAACCACTTTTGCACTTGTGTTGGTGCAGGAAACCACTTTTGCACTTGTATTAGTGTGGAAAAAACACTTTTCGCACTTGTGTTAGTGTTGAAAAACCACGTTTCGCACTTGTGTTGGTGCAGG
Source organism: Myxine glutinosa (assembly GCF_964187855.1). Taxonomy (NCBI): domain Eukaryota; kingdom Metazoa; phylum Chordata; class Myxini; order Myxiniformes; family Myxinidae; genus Myxine; species Myxine glutinosa. The sequence continues at coordinate 23,821 of NW_027618234.1, forward strand.
AAACCACTTTTGCACTTATATTAGTGTGGAAAAAACACTTTTTGCACTTGTGGTAGTGTTGAAAAACCACTTTTCGCACTTGTGTTAGTGTTGAAAAACCACTTTTCGCACTTGTGTTAGTGTTGAAAAACCACTTTTCGCACTTGTGTTGGTGCAGGAAACCACTTTTGCACTTGTATTCGTGTGGAAAAACCACTTTTCGCACTTGTGTTAGTGTTGAAATACCACTTTTCGCACTTGTGTTAGTGTTGAAAAACCACTTTTCGCACTTGCGTTGGTGCAGGAAACCACTTTTGCACTTGTATTAGTGTGGAAAAAACACTTTTTGCACTTGTGATAGTGTTGAAAAGCACTTTCCGCACTTGTGTTAGTGTTGAAAAACCACTTTTCGCACTTGTGTTATTGTTGAAAAACCACTTTTCGCACTTGTGTTGGTGCAGGAAACCACTTTTGCACTTGTATTAGTGTAAAAAAACACTTTTTGCACTTGTGATAGTGTTGAAAAACCACTTTTTGCACTTGTGATAGTGTTGAAAAACCACCTTTCGCACTTGTGTTAGTGTTGAAAAACCACTTTTCGCACTTGTGTTGGTGCAGGAAACCACTTTTGCACTTGTATTAGTGTGGAAAAAACACTTTTTGCACTTGTGATCGTGTTGAAAAACCACTTTTTGCACTTGTGTTAGTGTTGAAAAACCACTTTTCGCACTTGTGTTAGTGTTGAAAAACCACTTTTCACACTTGTGTTGGTGCAGGAAACCACTTTTGCACTTGTATTAGTGTGGAAAAAACACTTTTTGCACTTGTGATAGTGTTGAAAAACCACTTTTCGCACTTGTGTTAGTGTTGAAAAACCACTTTTCGCACTTGTGTTGGTGCAGGAAACCACTTTTGCACTTGTATTAGTGTGGAAAAACCACTTTTCGCACTTGTGTTAGTGTTGAAAAACCACTTTCCGCACTTGTGTTAGTGTTGAAAAACCACTTTTCGCACTTGTGTTAGTGTTGAAAAACCACTTTTCGCACTTGTGTTGGTGCAGGAAACCACTTTTGCACTTGTATTAGTGTGGAAAAAACACTTTTCGCACTTGTGTTAGTGTTGAAAAACCACTTTTCGCACTTGTGTTAGTGTTGAAAAACCACTTTTCGCACTTGTGTTGGTGCAGGAAACCACTTTTGCACTTGTATTAGTGTGGAAAAAACACTTTTTGCACTTGTGATTGTGTTGAAAAACCACTTTTCGCACTTGTGTTAGTGTTGAAAAACCACTTTTCGCACTTGTGTTGGTGCAGGAAACCACTTTTGCACTTGTATTAGTGTGGAAAAACCACTTTTCGCACTTGTGTTAGTGTTGAAAAACCACTTTTCGCACTTGTGTTAGTGTTGAAAAACCACTTTTCGCACTTGTGTTGGTGCAGGAAACCACTTTTCGCACTTGTGTTAGTGTTGAAAAACCACTTTCCGCACTTGTGTTGGTGCAGGAAACCACTTTTGCACTTGTATTAGTGTGGAAAAAACACTTTTTGCACTTGTGATAGTGTTGAAAAACCACTTTTTGCACTTGTGATAGTGTTGAAAAACCACCTTTCGCACTTGTGTTAGTGTTGAAAAACCACTTTTCGCACTTGTGTTGGTGCAGGAAACCACTTTTGCACTTGTATTAGTGTGGAAAAAACACTTTTTGCACTTGTGATAGTGTTGAAAAACCACTTTTTGCACTTGTGTTAGTGTTGAAAAACCTCTTTTCGCACTTGTGTTAGTGTTGAAAAACCACTTTTCACACTTGTGTTGGTGCAGGAAACCACTTTTGCACTTGTATTAGTGTTGAAAAACCACTTTCCGCACTTGTGTTAGTGTTGAAAAACCACTTTTCGCACTTGTGTTAGTGTTGAAAAACCTCTTTTCGCACTTGTGTTGGTGCAGGAAACCACTTTTGCACTTGTATTAATGTGGAAAAAACACTTTTTGCACTTGTGATAGTGTTGAAAAACCACTTTTCGCACTTGTGTTAGTGTTGAAAAACCACTTTTCGCACTTGTGTTGGTGCAGGAAACCACATTTGCACTTGTATTAGTGTGGAAAAAACACTTTTCGCACTTGTGTTAGTGTTGAAAAACCACTTTTCGCACTTGTGTTAGTGTTGATAAACCACTTTTCGCACTTGTGTTGGTGCAGGAAACCACTTTTGCACTTGTATTAGTGTGGAAAAAACACTTTTTGCACTTGTGATAGTGTTGAAAAACCACTTTTCGCACTTGTGATAGTGTTGAAAAACCACTTTTCGCACTTGTGTTGGTGCAGGAAACCACTTTTGCACTTGTATTAGTGTTGAAAAACCACTTTTCGCACTTGTGTTAGTGTTGAAAAACTACTTTTCGCACTTGTGTTGGTGCAGGAAACCACTTTTGCACTTGTATTAATGTGGAAAAACACTTTTTGCACTTGTGATAGTGTTGAAAAACCACTTTTCGCACTTGTGTTTGTGTTGAAAAACCACTTTTCGCACTTGTGTTAGTGTTGAAAAACCACTTTTCGCACTTGTGTTAGTGTTGAAAAACCACTTTTCGCACTTGTGTTGGTGCAGGAAACCACTTTTGCACTTGTATTAGTGTGGAAAAAGCACTTTTCACACTTGTGTTAGTGTTGAAAAACCACTTTTCGCACTTGTGTTAGTGTTGAAAAACCACTTTTCGCACTTGTGTTGGTGCAGGAAACCACTTTTGCACTTGTATTAGTGTGGAAAAAACACTTTTTGCACTTGTGATAGTGTTGAAAAACCACTTTTCGCACTTGTGTTAGTGTTGAAAAACCACTTTTCACACTTGTGTTGGTGCAGGAAACCACTTTTGCACTTGTATTAGTGTGGAAAAAACACTTTTTGCACTTGTGATAGTGTTGAAAAAGCACTTTTCGCACTTGTGTTAGTGTTGAAAAACCACTTTTCGCACTTGTGTTAGTGTTGAAAAATCACTTTTCGCACTTGTGTTAGTGTTGAAAAACCACTTTTCACACTTGTGTTAGTGTTGAAAAACCACTTTTCGCACTTGTGTTCGTGCAGGAAACCACTTGTGCACTTGTATTGGTGTGGAAAAACCACTTTTCGCACTTGTGTTAGTGTTGAAAAACCACTTTTTGCACTTGTATTAGTGTGGAAAAACCACTTTTCGCACTTGTGATAGTGTTGAAAAACCACTTTTCGCACTTGTGTTCGTGTTGAAAAACCACTTTCGCACTTGTGTTGGTGCAGGAAACCACTTTTGCACTTGTATTAGTGTGGAAAAACCACTTTTCGCACTTGTGTTAGTGTTGAAAAACCATTTTTCGCACTTGTGTTAGTGTTGAAAAACCATTTTTCGCACTTGTGTTAGTGTTGAAAAACCACTTTTTGCACTTGTGTTGGTGCAGGAAACCACTTTTCGCACTTGTGTTAGTGTTGAAAAACCATTTTTCGCACTTGTGTTAGTGTTGAAAAACCATTTTTCGCACTTGTGTTAGTGTTGAAAAACCACTTTTCGCACTTGTGTTGGTGCAGGAAACCACTTTTCGCACTTGTGTTAGTGTTGAAAAACCACTTTCCGCACTTGTGTTGGTGCAGGAAACCACTTTTGCACTTGTATTAGTGTGGAAAAAACACTTTTTGCACTTGTGATAGTGTTGAAAAACCACTTTTTGCACTTGCGATAGTGTTGAAAAACCACCTTTCGCACTTGTGTTAGTGTTGAAAAACCACTTTTCGCACTTGTGTTGGTGCAGGAAACCACTTTTGCACTTGTATTAGTGTGGAAAAAACACTTTTTGCACTTGTGATAGTGTTGAAAAACCACTTTTTGCACTTGTGTTAGTGTTGAAAAACCACTTTTCGCACTTGTGTTAGTGTTGAAAAACCACTTTTCACACTTGTGTTGGTGCAGGAAACCACTTTTGCACTTGTATTAGTGTTGAAAAACCACTTTTCGCACTTGTGTTAGTGTTGAAAAACCACTTTTCGCACTTGTGTTAGTGTTGAAAAACCTCTTTTCGCACTTGTGTTGGTGCAGGAAACCACTTTTGCACTTGTATTAATGTGGAAAAAACACTTTTTGCACTTGTGATAGTGTTGAAAAACCACTTTTCGCAATTGTGTTAGTGTTGAAAAACCACTTTTCGCACTTGTGTTGGTGCAGGAAACCACATTTGCACTTGTATTAGTGTGGAAAAAACACTTTTCGCACTTGTGTTAGTGTTGAAAAACCACTTTTCGCACTTGTGTTAGTGTTGAAAAACCACTTTTCGCACTTGTGTTGGTGCAGGAAACCACTTTTGCACTTGTATTAGTGTGGAAAAAACACTTTTTGCACTTGTGATAGTGTTGAAAAACCACTTTTCGCACTTGTGTTAGTGTTGAAAAACCACTTTTCGCACTTGTGTTGGTGCAGGAAACCACTTTTGCACTTGTATTAGTGTTGAAAACACTTTTCGCACTTGTGTTAGTGTTGAAAAACTACTTTTCGCACTTGTGTTGGTGCAGGAAACCACTTTTGCACTTGTATTAATGTGGAAAAACACTTTTTGCACTTGTGATAGTGTTGAAAAACCACTTTTCGCACTTGTGTTTGTGTTGAAAAACCACTTTTCGCACTTGTGTTAGTGTTGAAAAACCACTTTTCGCACTTGTGTTAGTGTTGAAAAACCACTTTTCGCACTTGTGTTGGTGCAGGAAACCACTTTTGCACTTGTATTAGTGTGGAAAAAGCACTTTTTGCACTTGTGATAGTGTTGAAAAAGCACTTTTCGCACTTGTGTTAGTGTTGAAAAACCACTTTTCGCACTTGTGTTAGTGTTGAAAAATCACTTTTCGCACTTGTGTTAGTGTTGAAAAACCACTTTTCACACTTGTGTTAGTGTTGAAAACCACTTTTCGCACTTGTGTTCGTGCAGGAAACCACTTGTGCACTTGTATTGGTGTGGAAAAACCACTTTTCGCACTTGTGTTAGTGTTGAAAAACCACTTTTTGCACTTGTATTAGTGTGGAAAAACCACTTTTCGCACTTGTGATAGTGTTGAAAAACCACTTTTCGCACTTGTGTTCGTGTTGAAAAACCACTTTTCGCACTTGTGTTGGTGCAGGAAACCACTTTTGCACTTGTATTAGTGTGGAAAAACCACTTTTCGCACTTGTGTTAGTGTTGAAAAACCATTTTTCGCACTTGTGTTAGTGTTGAAAAACCATTTTTCGCACTTGTGTTAGTGTTGAAAAACCACTTTTTGCACTTGTGTTGGTGCAGGAAACCACTTTTCGCACTTGTGTTAGTGTTGAAAAACCATTTTTCGCACTTGTGTTAGTGTTGAAAAACCATTTTTCGCACTTGTGTTAGTGTTGAAAAACCACTTTTCGCACTTGTGTTGGTGCAGGAAACCACTTTTCGCACTTGTGTTAGTGTTGAAAAACCACTTTCCGCACTTGTGTTGGTGCAGGAAACCACTTTTGCACTTGTATTAGTGTGGAAAAAACACTTTTTGCACTTGTGATAGTGTTGAAAAACCACTTTTTGCACTTGTGATAGTGTTGAAAAACCACATTTCGCACTTGTGTTAGTGTTGAAAAACCACTTTTCGCACTTGTGTTGGTGCAGGAAACCACTTTTGCACTTGTATTAGTGTGGAAAAAACACTTTTTGCACTTGTGATAGTGTTGAAAAACCACTTTTTGCACTTGTGTTAGTGTTGAAAAACCACTTTTCGCACTTGTGTTAGTGTTGAAAATCACTTTTCACACTTGTGTTGGTGCAGGAAACCACTTTTGCACTTGTATTAGTGTTGAAAAACCACTTTTCGCACTTGTGTTAGTGTTGAAAAACCACTTTTCGCACTTGTGTTAGTGTTGAAAAACCTCTTTTCGCACTTGTGTTGGTGCAGGAAACCACTTTTGCACTTGTATTAATGTGGAAAAAACACTTTTTGCACTTGTGATAGTGTTGAAAAACCACTTTTCGCAATTGTGTTAGTGTTGAAAAACCACTTTTCGCACTTGTGTTGGTGCAGGAAACCACATTTGCACTTGTATTAGTGTGGAAAAAACACTTTTCGCACTTGTGTTAGTGTTGAAAAACCACTTTTCGCACTTGTGTTAGTGTTGAAAAACCACTTTTCGCACTTGTGTTGGTGCAGGAAACCACTTTTGCACTTGTATTAGTGTGGAAAAAACACTTTTTGCACTTGTGATAGTGTTGAAAAACCACTTTTCGCACTTGTGTTAGTGTTGAAAAACCACTTTTCGCACTTGTGTTGGTGCAGGAAACCACTTTTGCACTTGTATTAGTGTTGAAAACACTTTTCGCACTTGTGTTAGTGTTGAAAAACTACTTTTCGCACTTGTGTTGGTGCAGGAAACCACTTTTGCACTTGTATTAATGTGGAAAAACACTTTTTGCACTTGTGATAGTGTTGAAAAACCACTTTTCGCACTTGTGTTTGTGTTGAAAAACCACTTTTCGCACTTGTGTTAGTGTTGAAAAACCACTTTTCGCACTTGTGTTAGTGTTGAAAAACCACTTTTCGCACTTGTGTTGGTGCAGGAAACCACTTTTGCACTTGTATTAGTGTGGAAAAAGCACTTTTCACACTTGTGTTAGTGTTGAAAAACCACTTTTCGCACTTGTGTTAGTGTTGAAAAACCACTTTTCGCACTTGTGTTAGTGTTGAAAAACTACTTTTCGCACTTGTGTTGGTGCAGGAAACCACTTTTGCATTTGTATTAATGTGGAAAAACACTTTTTGCACTTGTGATAGTGTTGAAAAACCACTTTTCGCACTTGTGTTTGTGTTGAAAAACCACTTTTCGCACTTGTGTTAGTGTTGAAAAACCACTTTTCGCACTTGTGTTAGTGTTGAAAAACCACTTTTCGCACTTGTATTGGTGCAGGAAACCACTTTTGCACTTGTATTAATGTGGAAAAAACACTTTTTGCACTTGTGATAGTGTTGAAAAACCACTTTTCGCACTTGTGTTAGTGTTGAAAAACCACTTTTCGCACTTGTGTTGGTGCAGGAAACCACTTTTGCACTTGTATTAGTGTGGAAAAAACACTTTTCGCACTTGTGTTAGTGTTGAAAAACCACTTTTCGTACTTGTGTTAGTGTTGAAAAACCACTTTTCGCACTTGTGTTGGTGCAGGAAACCACTTTTGCACTTGTATTAGTGTGGAAAAAACACTTTTTGCACTTGTGATTGTGTTGAAAAACCACTTTTCGCACTTGTGTTAGTGTTGAAAAACCACTTTTCGCACTTGTGTTGGTGCAGGAAACCACTTTTGCACTTGTATTAGTGTGGAAAAACCACTTTTCGCACTTGTGTTAGTGTTGAAAAACCACTTTTCGCACTTGTGTTAGTGTTGAAAAACCACTTTTCGCACTTGTGTTAGTGTTGAAAAACCACTTTTCGCACTTGTGTTGGTGCAGGAAACCACTTTTCGCACTTGTGTTAGTGTTGAAAAACCACTTTCCGCACTTGTGTTGGTGCAGGAAACCACTTTTGCACTTGTATTAGTGTGGAAAAAACACTTTTTGCACTTGTGATAGTGTTGAAAAACCACTTTTTGCACTTGTGATAGTGTTGAAAAACCACCTTTCGCACTTGTGTTAGTGTTGAAAAACCACTTTTCGCACTTGTGTTGGTGCAGGAAACCACTTTTGCACTTGTATTAGTGTGGAAAAAACACTTTTTGCACTTGTGATAGTGTTGAAAAACCACTTTTTGCACTTGTGTTAGTGTTGAAAAACCACTTTTCGCACTTGTGTTAGTGTTGAAAAACCACTTTTCACACTTGTGTTGGTGCAGGAAACCACTTTTGCACTTGTATTAGTGTTGAAAAACCACTTTTCGCACTTGTGTTAGTGTTGAAAAACCACTTTTCGCACTTGTGTTAGTGTTGAAAAACCACTTTTCGCACTTGTGTTGGTGCAGGAAACCACTTTTGCACTTGTATTAGTGTTGAAAACACTTTTCGCACTTGTGTTAGTGTTGAAAAACTACTTTTCGCACTTGTGTTGGTGCAGGAAACCACTTTTGCACTTGTATTAATGTGGAAAAACACTTTTTGCACTTGTGATAGTGTTGAAAAACCACTTTTCGCACTTGTGTTTGTGTTGAAAAACCACTTTTCGCACTTGTGTTAGTGTTGAAAAACCACTTTTCGCACTTGTGTTAGTGTTGAAAAACCACTTTTCGCACTTGTGTTGGTGCAGGAAACCACTTTTGCACTTGTATTAGTGTGGAAAAAGCACTTTTCACACTTGTGTTAGTGTTGAAAAACCACTTTTCGCACTTGTGTTAGTGTTGAAAAACCACTTTTCGCACTTGTGTTAGTGTTGAAAAACTACTTTTCGCACTTGTGTTGGTGCAGGAAACCACTTTTGCATTTGTATTAATGTGGAAAAACACTTTTTGCACTTGTGATAGTGTTGAAAAACCACTTTTCGCACTTGTGTTTGTGTTGAAAAACCACTTTTCGCACTTGTGTTAGTGTTGAAAAACCACTTTTCGCACTTGTGTTAGTGTTGAAAAACCACTTTTCGCACTTGTATTGCTGCAGGAAACCACTTTTGCACTTGTATTAATGTGGAAAAAACACTTTTTGCACTTGTGATAGTGTTGAAAAACCACTTTTCGCACTTGTGTTAGTGTTGAAAAACCACTTTTCGCACTTGTGTTGGTGCAGGAAACCACTTTTGCACTTGTATTAGTGTGGAAAAAACACTTTTCGCACTTGTGTTAGTGTTGAAAAACCACTTTTCGTACTTGTGTTAGTGTTGAAAAACCACTTTTCGCACTTGTGTTGGTGCAGGAAACCACTTTTGCACTTGTATTAGTGTGGAAAAAACACTTTTTGCACTTGTGATTGTGTTGAAAAACCACTTTTCGCACTTGTGTTAGTGTTGAAAAACCACTTTTCGCACTTGTGTTGGTGCAGGAAACCACTTTTGCACTTGTATTAGTGTGGAAAAACCACTTTTCGCACTTGTGTTAGTGTTGAAAAACCACTTTTCGCACTTGTGTTAGTGTTGAAAAACCACTTTTCGCACTTGTGTTAGTGTTGAAAAACCACTTTTCGCACTTGTGTTGGTGCAGGAAACCACTTTTCGCACTTGTGTTAGTGTTGAAAAACCACTTTCCGCACTTGTGTTGGTGCAGGAAACCACTTTTGCACTTGTATTAGTGTGGAAAAAACACTTTTTGCACTTGTGATAGTGTTGAAAAACCACTTTTTGCACTTGTGATAGTGTTGAAAAACCACCTTTCGCACTTGTGTTAGTGTTGAAAAACCACTTTTCGCACTTGTGTTGGTGCAGGAAACCACTTTTGCACTTGTATTAGTGTGGAAAAAACACTTTTTGCACTTGTGATAGTGTTGAAAAACCACTTTTTGCACTTGTGTTAGTGTTGAAAAACCACTTTTCGCACTTGTGTTAGTGTTGAAAAACCACTTTTCACACTTGTGTTGGTGCAGGAAACCACTTTTGCACTTGTATTAGTGTTGAAAAACCACTTTTCGCACTTGTGTTAGTGTTGAAAAACCACTTTTCGCACTTGTGTTAGTGTTGAAAAACCTCTTTTCGCACTTGTGTTGGTGCAGGAAACCACTTTTGCACTTGTATTAATGTGGAAAAAACACTTTTTGCACTTGTGATAGTGTTGAAAAACCACTTTTCGCAATTGTGTTAGTGTTGAAAAACCACTTTTCGCACTTGTGTTGGTGCAGGAAACCACATTTGCACTTGTATTAGTGTGGAAAAAACACTTTTCGCACTTGTGTTAGTGTTGAAAAACCACTTTTCGCACTTGTGTTAGTGTTGAAAAACCACTTTTCGCACTTGTGTTGGTGCAGGAAACCACTTTTGCACTTGTATTAGTGTGGAAAAAACACTTTTTGCACTTGTGATAGTGTTGAAAAACCACTTTTCGCACTTGTGTTAGTGTTGAAAAACCACTTTTCGCACTTGTGTTGGTGCAGGAAACCACTTTTGCACTTGTATTAGTGTTGAAAACACTTTTCGCACTTGTGTTAGTGTTGAAAAACTACTTTTCGCACTTGTGTTGGTGCAGGAAACCACTTTTGCACTTGTATTAATGTGGAAAAACACTTTTTGCACTTGTGATAGTGTTGAAAAACCACTTTTCGCACTTGTGTTTGTGTTGAAAAACCACTTTTCGCACTTGTGTTAGTGTTGAAAAACCACTTTTCGCACTTGTGTTAGTGTTGAAAAACCACTTTTCGCACTTGTGTTGGTGCAGGAAACCACTTTTGCACTTGTATTAGTGTGGAAAAAGCACTTTTCACACTTGTGTTAGTGTTGAAAAACCACTTTTCGCACTTGTGTTAGTGTTGAAAAACCACTTTTCGCACTTGTGTTGGTGCAGGAAACCACTTTTGCACTTGTATTAGTGTGGAAAAAACACTTTTTGCACTTGTGTTAGTGTTGAAAAACCACTTTTCGCACTTGTGTTAGTGTTGAAAAACCACTTTTCGCACTTGTGTTGGTGCAGGAAACCACTTTTGCACTTGTATTAGTGTGGAAAAACCACTTTTCGCACTTGTGTTAGTGTTGAAAAACCACTTTTCGCACTTGTGTTAGTGTTGAAATACCACTATTCGCACTTGTGTTGGTGCAGGAAACCACTTTTGCACTTGTAATAGTGTGGAAAAAACACTTTTCGCACTTGTGTTAGTGTTGAAAAACCACTTTTCGCACTTGTGTTAGTGTTGAAAAACCACTTTTCGCACTTGTATTAGTGTGGAAAAAACACTTTTCGCACTTGTGTTAGTGTTGAAAAACCACTTTTCGCACTTGTGTTAGTGTTGAAAAACCACTTTTCGCACTTGTGTTAGTGTTGAAAAACCACTTTTGCACTTGTGTTGGTGCAGGAAACCACTTTTGCACTTGTATTAGTGTGGAAAAAACACTTTTTGCACTTGTGATAGTGTTGAAAAACCACTTTTCGCACTTGTGTTAGTGTTGAAAAACCACTTTTCGCACTTGTGTTAGTGTTGAAAAACCACTTTTCGCACTTGTGTTGGTGCAGGAAACCACTTTTGCACTTGTATTAATGTGGAAAAAACACTTTTTGCACTTGTGCTAGTGTTGAAAAACCACTTTTGCACTTGTGTTGGTGCAGGAAACCACTTTTGCACTTGTATTAGTGTGGAAAAAACACTTTTCGCACTTGTGTTAGTGTTGAAAAACCACGTTTCGCACTTGTGTTGGTGCAGGAAACCACTTTTGCACTTATATTAGTGTGGAAAAAACACTTTTTGCACTTGTGGTAGTGTTGAAAAACCACTTTTCGCACTTGTGTTAGTGTTGAAAAACCACTTTTCGCACTTGTGTTAGTGTTGAAAAACCACTTTTCGCACTTGTGTTGGTGCAGGAAACCACTTTTGCACTTGTATTCGTGTGGAAAAACCACTTTTCGCACTTGTGTTAGTGTTGAAATACCACTTTTCGCACTTGTGTTAGTGTTGAAAAACCACTTTTCGCACTTGCGTTGGTGCAGGAAACCACTTTTGCACTTGTATTAGTGTGGAAAAAACACTTTTTGCACTTGTGATAGTGTTGAAAAGCACTTTTCGCACTTGTGTTAGTGTTGAAAAAACACTTTTCGCACTTGTGTTAGTGTTGAAAAACCACTTTTCGCACTTGTGTTGGTGCAGGAAACCACTTTTGCACTTGTATTAGTGTGGAAAAAACACTTTTTGCACTTGTGATAGTGTTGAAAAACCACTTTTTGCACTTGTGATAGTGTTGAAAAACCACCTTTCGCACTTGTGTTAGTGTTGAAAAACCACTTTTCGCACTTGTGTTGGTGCAGGAAACCACTTTTGCACTTGTATTAGTGTGGAAAAAACACTTTTTGCACTTGTGATAGTGTTGAAAAACCACTTTTTGCACTTGTGTTAGTGTTGAAAAACCACTTTTCGCACTTGTGTTAGTGTTGAAAAACCACTTTTCACACTTGTGTTGGTGCAGGAAACCACTTTTGCACTTGTATTAGTGTGGAAAAAACACTTTTTGCACTTGTGATAGTGTTGAAAAACCACTTTTCGCACTTGTGTTAGTGTTGAAAAACCACTTTTCGCACTTGTGTTGGTGCAGGAAACCACTTTTGCACTTGTATTAGTGTGGAAAAACCACTTTTCGCACTTGTGTTAGTGTTGAAAAACCACTTTTCGGACTTGTGTTAGTGTTGAAAAACCACTTTTCACACTTGTGTTGGTGCAGGAAACCACTTTTGCACTTGTATTAGTGTTGAAAAACCACTTTTCGCACTTGTGTTAGTGTTGAAAAACCACTTTTCGCACTTGTGTTAGTGTTGAAAAACCTCTTTTCGCACTTGTGTTGGTGCAGGAAACCACTTTTGCACTTGTATTAATGTGGAAAAAACACTTTTTGCACTTGTGATAGTGTTGAAAAACCACTTTTCGCAATTGTGTTAGTGTTGAAAAACCACTTTTCGCACTTGTGTTGGTGCAGGAAACCACATTTGCACTTGTATTAGTGTGGAAAAAACACTTTTCGCACTTGTGTTAGTGTTGAAAAACCACTTTTCGCACTTGTGTTAGTGTTGAAAAACCACTTTTTGCACTTGTGTTGGTGCAGGAAACCACTTTTGCACTTGTATTAGTGTGGAAAAAACACTTTTTGCACTTGTGATAGTGTTGAAAAACCACTTTTCGCACTTGTGTTAGTGTTGAAAAACCACTTTTCGCACTTGTGTTGGTGCAGGAAACCACTTTTGCACTTGTATTAGTGTTGAAAACACTTTTCGCACTTGTGTTAGTGTTGAAAAACTACTTTTCGCACTTGTGTTGGTGCAGGAAACCACTTTTGCACTTGTATTAATGTGGAAAAACACTTTTTGCACTTGTGATAGTGTTGAAAAACCACTTTTCGCACTTGTGTTTGTGTTGAAAAACCACTTTTCGCACTTGTGTTAGTGTTGAAAAACCACTTTTCGCACTTGTGTTAGTGTTGAAAAACCACTTTTCGCACTTGTGTTGGTGCAGGAAACCACTTTTGCACTTGTATTAGTGTGGAAAAAGCACTTTTCACACTTGTGTTAGTGTTGAAAAACCACTTTTCGCACTTGTGTTAGTGTTGAAAAACCACTTTTCGCACTTGTGTTGGTGCAGGAAACCACTTTTGCACTTGTATTAGTGTGGAAAAAACACTTTTTGCACTTGTGTTAGTGTTGAAAAACCACTTTTCGCACTTGTGTTAGTGTTGAAAAACCACTTTTCGCACTTGTGTTGGTGCAGGAAACCACTTTTGCACTTGTATTAGTGTGGAAAAACCACTTTTCGCACTTGTGTTAGTGTTGAAAAACCACTTTTCGCACTTGTGTTAGTGTTGAAATACCACTATTCGCACTTGTGTTGGTGCAGGAAACCACTTTTGCACTTGTAATAGTGTGGAAAAAACACTTTTCGCACTTGTGTTAGTGTTGAAAAACCACTTTTCGCACTTGTGTTAGTGTTGAAAAACCACTTTTCGCACTTGTATTAGTGTGGAAAAAACACTTTTCGCACTTGTGTTAGTGTTGAAAAACCACTTTTCGCACTTGTGTTAGTGTTGAAAAACCACTTTTCGCACTTGTGTTAGTGTTGAAAAACCACTTTTGCACTTGTGTTGGTGCAGGAAACCACTTTTGCACTTGTATTAGTGTGGAAAAAACACTTTTTGCACTTGTGATAGTGTTGAAAAACCACTTTTCGCACTTGTGTTAGTGTTGAAAAACCACTTTTCGCACTTGTGTTAGTGTTGAAAAACCACTTTTCGCACTTGTGTTGGTGCAGGAAACCACTTTTGCACTTGTATTAATGTGGAAAAAACACTTTTTGCACTTGTGCTAGTGTTGAAAAACCACTTTTGCACTTGTGTTGGTGCAGGAAACCACTTTTGCACTTGTATTAGTGTGGAAAAAACACTTTTCGCACTTGTGTTAGTGTTGAAAAACCACGTTTCGCACTTGTGTTGGTGCAGGAAACCACTTTTGCACTTATATTAGTGTGGAAAAAACACTTTTTGCACTTGTGGTAGTGTTGAAAAACCACTTTTCGCACTTGTGTTAGTGTTGAAAAACCACTTTTCGCACTTGTGTTAGTGTTGAAAAACCACTTTTCGCACTTGTGTTGGTGCAGGAAACCACTTTTGCACTTGTATTCGTGTGGAAAAACCACTTTTCGCACTTGTGTTAGTGTTGAAATACCACTTTTCGCACTTGTGTTAGTGTTGAAAAACCACTTTTCGCACTTGCGTTGGTGCAGGAAACCACTTTTGCACTTGTATTAGTGTGGAAAAAACACTTTTTGCACTTGTGATAGTGTTGAAAAGCACTTTTCGCACTTGTGTTAGTGTTGAAAAACCACTTTTCGCACTGTGTTAGTGTTGAAAAACCACTTTTCGCACTTGTGTTGGTGCAGGAAACCACTTTTGCACTTGTATTAGTGTGGAAAAAACACTTTTTGCACTTGTGATAGTGTTGAAAAACCACTTTTTGCACTTGTGATAGTGTTGAAAAACCACCTTTCGCACTTGTGTTAGTGTTGAAAAACCACTTTTCGCACTTGTGTTGGTGCAGGAAACCACTTTTGCACTTGTATTAGTGTGGAAAAAACACTTTTTGCACTTGTGATGGTGTTGAAAAACCACTTTTTGCACTTGTGTTAGTGTTGAAAAACCACTTTTCGCACTTGTGTTAGTGTTGAAAAACCACTTTTCACACTTGTGTTGGTGCAGGAAACCACTTTTGCACTTGTATTAGTGTGGAAAAAACACTTTTTGCACTTGTGATAGTGTTGAAAAACCACTTTTCGCACTTGTGTTAGTGTTGAAAAACCACTTTTCGCACTTGTGTTGGTGCAGGAAACCACTTTTGCACTTGTATTAGTGTGGAAAAACCACTTTTCGCACTTGTGTTAGTGTTGAAAAACCACTTTTCGCACTTGTGTTAGTGTTGAAAAACCACTTTTCGCACTTGTGTTAGTGTTGAAAAACCACTTTTCGCACTTGTGTTGGTGCAGGAAACCACTTTTGCACTTGTATTAGTGTGGAAAAAACACTTTTCGCACTTGTGTTAGTGTTGAAAAACCACTTTTCGCACTTGTGTTAGTGTTGAAAAACCACTTTTCGCACTTGTGTTGGTGCAGGAAACCACTTTTGCACTTGTATTAGTGTGGAAAAAACACTTTTTGCACTTGTAATTGTGTTGAAAAACCACTTTTCGCACTTGTGTTAGTGTTGAAAAACCACTTTTCGCACTTGTGTTGGTGCAGGAAACCACTTTTGCACTTGTATTAGTGTGGAAAAAACCACTTTTCGCACTTGTGTTAGTGTTGAAAAACCACTTTTCGCACTTGTGTTAGTGTTGAAAAACCACTTTTCGCACTTGTGTTGGTGCAGGAAACCACTTTTCGCACTTGTGTTAGTGTTGAAAAACCACTTTCCGCACTTGTGTTGGTGCAGGAAACCACTTTTGCACTTGTATTAGTGTGGAAAAAACACTTTTTGCACTTGTGATAGTGTTGAAAAACCACTTTTTGCACTTGTGATAGTGTTGAAAAACCACCTTTCGCACTTGTGTTAGTGTTGAAAAACCACTTTTCGCACTTGTGTTGGTGCAGGAAACCACTTTTGCACTTGTATTAGTGTGGAAAAAACACTTTTTGCACTTGTGATAGTGTTGAAAAACCACTTTTTGCACTTGTGTTAGTGTTGAAAAACCACTTTTCGCACTTGTGTTAGTGTTGAAAAACCACTTTTCACACTTGTGTTGGTGCAGGAAACCACTTTTGCACTTGTATTAGTGTTGAAAAACCACTTTCCGCACTTGTGTTAGTGTTGAAAAACCACTTTTCGCACTTGTGTTAGTGTTGAAAAACCTCTTTTCGCTCTTGTGTTGGTGCAGGAAACCACTTTTGCACTTGTATTAATGTGGAAAAAACACTTTTTGCACTTGTGATAGTGTTGAAAAACCACTTTTCGCACTTGTGTTAGTGTTGAAAAACCACTTTTCGCACTTGTGTTGGTGCAGGAAACCACATTTGCACTTGTATTAGTGTGGAAAAAACACTTTTCGCACTTGTGTTAGTGTTGAAAAACCACTTTTCGCACTTGTGTTAGTGTTGATAAACCACTTTTCGCACTTGTGTTGGTGCAGGAAACCACTTTTGCACTTGTATTAGTGTGGAAAAAACACTTTTTGCACTTGTGATAGTGTTGAAAAACCACTTTTCGCACTTGTGTTAGTGTTGAAAAACCACTTTTCGCACTTGTGTTGGTGCAGGAAACCACTTTTGCACTTGTATTAGTGTTGAAAAACCACTTTTCGCACTTGTGTTAGTGTTGAAAAACTACTTTTCGCACTTGTGTTGGTGCAGGAAACCACTTTTGCACTTGTATTAATGTGGAAAAACACTTTTTGCACTTGTGATAGTGTTGAAAAACCACTTTTCGCACTTGTGTTTGTGTTGAAAAACCACTTTTTGCACTTGTGTTAGTGTTGAAAAACCACTTTTCGCACTTGTGTTAGTGTTGAAAAACCACTTTTCGCACTTGTGTTGGTGCAGGAAACCACTTTTGCACTTGTATTAGTGTGGAAAAAACACTTTTTGCACTTGTGTTAGTGTTGAAAAACCACTTTTCGCACTTGTGTTAGTGTTGAAAAACCACTTTTCGCACTTGTGTTGGTGCAGGAAACCACTTTTCGCACTTGTGTTGGTGCAGGAAACCACTTTTCGCACTTGTGTTAGTGTTGAAAAACCACTTTCCGCACTTGTGTTGGTGCAGGAAACCACTTTTGCACTTGTATTAGTGTGGAAAAAACACTTTTTGCACTTGTGATAGTGTTGAAAAACCACTTTTTGCACTTGTGATAGTGTTGAAAAACCACCTTTCGCACTTGTGTTAGTGTTGAAAAACCACTTTTCGCACTTGTGTTGGTGCAGGAAACCACTTTTGCACTTGTATTAGTGTGGAAAAAACACTTTTTGCACTTGTGATAGTGTTGAAAAACCACTTTTTGCACTTGTGATAGTGTTGAAAAACCACTTTTCGCACTTGTGTTAGTGTTGAAAAACCACTTTTCGCACTTGTGTTAGTGTTGAAAAACCACTTTTCGCACTTGTGTTGGTGCAGGAAACCACTTTTGCACTTGTATTAATGTGGAAAAAACACTTTTTGCACTTGTGCTAGTGTTGAAAAACCACTTTTGCACTTGTGTTGGTGCAGGAAACCACTTTTGCACTTGTATTAGTGTGGAAAAAACACTTTTCGCACTTGTGTTAGTGTTGAAAAACCACGTTTCGCACTTGTGTTGGTGCAGGAAACCACTTTTGCACTTATATTAGTGTGGAAAAAACACTTTTTGCACTTGTGGTAGTGTTGAAAAACCACTTTTCGCACTTGTGTTAGTGTTGAAAAACCACTTTTCGCACTTGTGTTAGTGTTGAAAAACTACTTTTCGCACTTGTGTTGGTGCAGGAAACCACTTTTGCACTTGTATTCGTGTGGAAAAACCACTTTTCGCACTTGTGTTAGTGTTGAAATACCACTTTTCGCACTTGTGTTAGTGTTGAAAAACCACTTTTCGCACTTGCGTTGGTGCAGGAAACCACTTTTGCACTTGTATTAGTGTGGAAAAAACACTTTTTGCACTTGTGATAGTGTTGAAAAGCACTTTTCGCACTTGTGTTAGTGTTGAAAAACCACTTTTCGCACTGTGTTAGTGTTGAAAAACCACTTTTCGCACTTGTGTTGGTGCAGGAAACCACTTTTGCACTTGTATTAGTGTGGAAAAAACACTTTTTGCACTTGTGATAGTGTTGAAAAACCACTTTTTGCACTTGTGATAGTGTTGAAAAACCACCTTTCGCACTTGTGTTAGTGTTGAAAAACCACTTTTCGCACTTGTGTTGGTGCAGGAAACCACTTTTGCACTTGTATTAGTGTGGAAAAAACACTTTTTGCACTTGTGATAGTGTTGAAAAACCACTTTTTGCACTTGTGTTAGTGTTGAAAAACCACTTTTCGCACTTGTGTTAGTGTTGAAAAACCACTTTTCACACTTGTGTTGGTGCAGGAAACCACTTTTGCACTTGTATTAGTGTGGAAAAAACACTTTTTGCACTTGTGATAGTGTTGAAAAACCACTTTTCGCACTTGTGTTAGTGTTGAAAAACCACTTTTCGCACTTGTGTTGGTGCAGGAAACCACTTTTGCACTTGTATTAGTGTGGAAAAACCACTTTTCGCACTTGTGTTAGTGTTGAAAAACCACTTTTCGCACTTGTGTTAGTGTTGAAAAACCACTTTTCGCACTTGTGTTAGTGTTGAAAAACCACTTTTCGCACTTGTGTTGGTGCAGGAAACCACTTTTGCACTTGTATTAGTGTGGAAAAAACACTTTTCGCACTTGTGTTAGTGTTGAAAAACCACTTTTCGCACTTGTGTTAGTGTTGAAAAACCACTTTTCGCACTTGTGTTGGTGCAGGAAACCACTTTTGCACTTGTATTAGTGTGGAAAAAACACTTTTTGCACTTGTAATTGTGTTGAAAAACCACTTTTCGCACTTGTGTTAGTGTTGAAAAACCACTTTTCGCACTTGTGTTGGTGCAGGAAACCACTTTTGCACTTGTATTAGTGTGGAAAAAACCACTTTTCGCACTTGTGTTAGTGTTGAAAAACCACTTTTCGCACTTGTGTTAGTGTTGAAAAACCACTTTTCGCACTTGTGTTGGTGCAGGAAACCACTTTTCGCACTTGTGTTAGTGTTGAAAAACCACTTTCCGCACTTGTGTTGGTGCAGGAAACCACTTTTGCACTTGTATTAGTGTGGAAAAAACACTTTTTGCACTTGTGATAGTGTTGAAAAACCACTTTTTGCACTTGTGATAGTGTTGAAAAACCACCTTTCGCACTTGTGTTAGTGTTGAAAAACCACTTTTCGCACTTGTGTTGGTGCAGGAAACCACTTTTGCACTTGTATTAGTGTGGAAAAAACACTTATTGCACTTGTGATAGTGTTGAAAAACCACTTTTTGCACTTGTGTTAGTGTTGAAAAACCACTTTTCGCACTTGTGTTAGTGTTGAAAAACCACTTTTCACACTTGTGTTGGTGCAGGAAACCACTTTTGCACTTGTATTAGTGTTGAAAAACCACTTTCCGCACTTGTGTTAGTGTTGAAAAACCACTTTTCGCACTTGTGTTAGTGTTGAAAAACCTCTTTTCGCTCTTGTGTTGGTGCAGGAAACCACTTTTGCACTTGTATTAATGTGGAAAAAACACTTTTTGCACTTGTGATAGTGTTGAAAAACCACTTTTCGCACTTGTGTTAGTGTTGAAAAACCACTTTTCGCACTTGTGTTGGTGCAGGAAACCACATTTGCACTTGTATTAGTGTGGAAAAAACACTTTTCGCACTTGTGTTAGTGTTGAAAAACCACTTTTCGCACTTGTGTTAGTGTTGATAAACCACTTTTCGCACTTGTGTTGGTGCAGGAAACCACTTTTGCACTTGTATTAGTGTGGAAAAAACACTTTTTGCACTTGTGATAGTGTTGAAAAACCACTTTTCGCACTTGTGTTAGTGTTGAAAAACCACTTTTCGCACTTGTGTTGGTGCAGGAAACCACTTTTGCACTTGTATTAGTGTTGAAAAACCACTTTTCGCACTTGTGTTAGTGTTGAAAAACTACTTTTCGCACTTGTGTTGGTGCAGGAAACCACTTTTGCACTTGTATTAATGTGGAAAAACACTTTTTGCACTTGTGATAGTGTTGAAAAACCACTTTTCGCACTTGTGTTTGTGTTGAAAAACCACTTTTTGCACTTGTGTTAGTGTTGAAAAACCACTTTTCGCACTTGTGTTAGTGTTGAAAAACCTCTTTTCGCTCTTGTGTTGGTGCAGGAAACCACTTTTGCACTTGTATTAATGTGGAAAAAACACTTTTTGCACTTGTGATAGTGTTGAAAAACCACTTTTCGCACTTGTGTTAGTGTTGAAAAACCACTTTTCGCACTTGTGTTGGTGCAGGAAACCACATTTGCACTTGTATTAGTGTGGAAAAAACACTTTTCGCACTTGTGTTAGTGTTGAAAAACCACTTTTCGCACTTGTGTTAGTGTTGATAAACCACTTTTCGCACTTGTGTTGGTGCAGGAAACCACTTTTGCACTTGTATTAGTGTGGAAAAAACACTTTTTGCACTTGTGATAGTGTTGAAAAACCACTTTTCGCACTTGTGTTAGTGTTGAAAAACCACTTTTCGCACTTGTGTTGGTGCAGGAAACCACTTTTGCACTTGTATTAGTGTTGAAAAACCACTTTTCGCACTTGTGTTAGTGTTGAAAAACTACTTTTCGCACTTGTGTTGGTGCAGGAAACCACTTTTGCACTTGTATTAATGTGGAAAAACACTTTTTGCACTTGTGATAGTGTTGAAAAACCACTTTTCGCACTTGTGTTTGTGTTGAAAAACCACTTTTTGCACTTGTGTTAGTGTTGAAAAACCACTTTTCGCACTTGTGTTAGTGTTGAAAAACCACTTTTCGCACTTGTGTTGGTGCAGGAAACCACTTTTGCACTTGTATTAGTGTGGAAAAAACACTTTTGCACTTGTGTTAGTGTTGAAAAACCACTTTTCGCACTTGTGTTAGTGTTGAAAAACCACTTTTCGCACTTGTGTTGGTGCAGGAAACCACTTTTGCACTTGTATTAGTGTGGAAAAACCACTTTTCGCACTTGTGTTAGTGTTGAAATACCACTATTCGCACTTGTGTTGGTGCAGGAAACCACTTTTGCACTTGTAATAGTGTGGAAAAAACACTTTTCGCACTTGTGTTAGTGTTGAAAAACCACTTTTCGCACTTGTGTTAGTGTTGAAAAACCACTTTTCCGCACTTGTGTTGGTGCAGGAAACCACTTTTCGCACTTGTGTTAGTGTTGAAAAACCACTTTCCGCACTTGTGTTGGTGCAGGAAACCACTTTTGCACTTGTATTAGTGTGGAAAAAACACTTTTTGCACTTGTGATAGTGTTGAAAAACCACTTTTTGCACTTGTAATTGTGTTGAAAAACCACTTTTCGCACTTGTGTTAGTGTTGAAAAACCACTTTTCGCACTTGTGTTGGTGCAGGAAACCACTTTTGCACTTGTATTAGTGTGGAAAAACCACTTTTCGCACTTGTGTTAGTGTTGAAAAACCACTTTTCGCACTTGTGTTAGTGTTGAAAAACCACTTTTCGCACTTGTGTTGGTGCAGGAAACCACTTTTCGCACTTGTGTTAGTGTTGAAAAACCACTTTCCGCACTTGTGTTGGTGCAGGAAACCACTTTTGCACTTGTATTAGTGTGGAAAAAAACACTTTTTGCACTTGTGATAGTGTTGAAAAACCACTTTTTGCACTTGTGATAGTGTTGAAAAACCACCTTTCGCACTTGTGTTAGTGTTGAAAAACCACTTTTCGCACTTGTGTTGGTGCAGGAAACCACTTTTGCACTTGTATTAGTGTGGAAAAAACACTTTTTGCACTTGTGATAGTGTTGAAAAACCACTTTTTGCACTTGTGTTAGTGTTGAAAAACCACTTTTCGCACTTGTGTTAGTGTTGAAAAACCACTTTTCACACTTGTGTTGGTGCAGGAAACCACTTTTGCACTTGTATTAGTGTTGAAAAACCACTTTCCGCACTTGTGTTAGTGTTGAAAAACCACTTTTCGCACTTGTGTTAGTGTTGAAAAACCTCTTTTCGCACTTGTGTTGGTGCAGGAAACCACTTTTGCACTTGTATTAATGTGGAAAAAACACTTTTTGCACTTGTGATAGTGTTGAAAAACCACTTTTCGCACTTGTGTTAGTGTTGAAAAACCACTTTTCGCACTTGTGTTGGTGCAGGAAACCACATTTGCACTTGTATTAGTGTGGAAAAAACACTTTTCGCACTTGTGTTAGTGTTGAAAAACCACTTTTCGCACTTGTGTTAGTGTTGATAAACCACTTTTCGCACTTGTGTTGGTGCAGGAAACCACTTTTGCACTTGTATTAGTGTGGAAAAAACACTTTTTGCACTTGTGATAGTGTTGAAAAACCACTTTTCGCACTTGTGTTAGTGTTGAAAAACCACTTTTCGCACTTGTGTTGGTGCAGGAAACCACTTTTGCACTTGTATTAGTGTTGAAAAACCACTTTTCGCACTTGTGTTAGTGTTGAAAAACTACTTTTCGCACTTGTGTTGGTGCAGGAAACCACTTTTGCACTTGTATTAATGTGGAAAAACACTTTTTGCACTTGTGATAGTGTTGAAAAACCACTTTTCGCACTTGTGTTTGTGTTGAAAAACCACTTTTTGCACTTGTGTTAGTGTTGAAAAACCACTTTTCGCACTTGTGTTAGTGTTGAAAAACCACTTTTCGCACTTGTGTTGGTGCAGGAAACCACTTTTGCACTTGTATTAGTGTGGAAAAAACACTTTTTGCACTTGTGTTAGTGTTGAAAAACCACTTTTCGCACTTGTGTTAGTGTTGAAAAACCACTTTTCGCACTTGTGTTGGTGCAGGAAACCACTTTTGCACTTGTATTAGTGTGGAAAAACCACTTTTCGCACTTGTGTTAGTGTTGAAAAACCACTTTTCGCACTTGTGTTAGTGTTGAAATACCACTATTCGCACTTGTGTTGGTGCAGGAAACCACTTTTGCACTTGTAATAGTGTGGAAAAAACACTTCTTGTGTTAGTGTTGAAAAACCACTTTTCGCACTTGTGTTAGTGTTGAAAAACCACTTTTCGCACTTGTATTAGTGTGGAAAAAACACTTTTCGCACTTGTGTTAGTGTTGAAAAACCACTTTTCGCACTTGTGTTAGTGTTGAAAAACCACTTTTCGCACTTGTGTTAGTGTTGAAAAACCACTTTTGCACTTGTGTTGGTGCAGGAAACCACTTTTGCACTTGTATTAGTGTGGAAAAAAACACTTTTTGCACTTGTGATAGTGTTGAAAAACCACTTTTAGCACTTGTGTTAGTGTTGAAAAACCACTTTTCGCACTTGTGTTAGTGTTGAAAAACCACTTTTCGCACTTGTGTTGGTGCAGGAAACCACTTTTGCACTTGTATTAATGTGGAAAAAACACTTTTTGCACTTGTGCTAGTGTTGAAAAACCACTTTTGCACTTGTGTTGGTGCAGGAAACCACTTTTGCACTTGTATTAGTGTGGAAAAAACACTTTTCGCACTTGTGTTAGTGTTGAAAAACCACGTTTCGCACTTGTGTTGGTGCAGGAAACCACTTTTGCACTTATATTAGTGTGGAAAAAAACACTTTTTGCACTTGTGGTAGTGTTGAAAAACCACTTTTCGCACTTGTGTTAGTGTTGAAAAACCACTTTTCGCACTTGTGTTAGTGTTGAAAAACCACTTTTCGCACTTGTGTTGGTGCAGGAAACCACTTTTGCACTTGTATTCGTGTGGAAAAAACCACTTTTCGCACTTGTGTTAGTGTTGAAATACCACTTTTCGCACTTGTGTTAGTGTTGAAAAACCACTTTTCGCACTTGCGTTGGGTGCAGGAAACCACTTTTGCACTTGTATTAGTGTGGAAAAAACACTTTTTGCACTTGTGATAGTGTTGAAAAGCACTTTTCGCACTTGTGTTAGTGTTGAAAAACCACTTTTCGCACTTGTGTTAGTGTTGAAAAACCACTTTTCGCACTTGTGTTGGTGCAGGAAACCACTTTTGCACTTGTATTAGTGTGGAAAAAACACTTTTTGCACTTGTGATAGTGTTGAAAAACCACTTTTTGCACTTGTGATAGTGTTGAAAAACCACCTTTCGCACTTGTGTTAGTGTTGAAAAACCACTTTTCGCACTTGTGTTGGTGCAGGAAACCACTTTTGCACTTGTATTAGTGTGGAAAAAACACTTTTTGCACTTGTGATAGTGTTGAAAAACCACTTTTTGCACTTGTGTTAGTGTTGAAAAACCACTTTTCGCACTTGTGTTAGTGTTGAAAAAACCACTTTTCACACTTGTGTTGGTGCAGGAAACCACTTTTGCACTTGTATTAGTGTGGAAAAAAACACTTTTTGCACTTGTGATAGTGTTGAAAAACCACTTTTCGCACTTGTGTTAGTGTTGAAAAACCACTTTTCGCACTTGTGTTGGTGCAGGAAACCACTTTTGCACTTGTATTAGTGTGGAAAAACCACTTTTCGCACTTGTGTTAGTGTTGAAAAACCACTTTTCGCACTTGTGTTAGTGTTGAAAAACCACTTTTCGCACTTGTGTTAGTGTTGAAAAACCACTTTTCGCACTTGTGTTGGTGCAGGAAACCACTTTTGCACTTGTATTAGTGTGGAAAAAACACTTTTCGCACTTGTGTTAGTGTTGAAAAACCACTTTTCGCACTTGTGTTAGTGTTGAAAAACCACTTTTCGCACTTGTGTTGGTGCAGGAAACCACTTTTGCACTTGTATTAGTGTGGAAAAAACACTTTTTGCACTTGTAATTGTGTTGAAAAACCACTTTTCGCACTTGTGTTAGTGTTGAAAAACCACTTTTCGCACTTGTGTTGGTGCAGGAAACCACTTTTGCACTTGTATTAGTGTGGAAAAACCACTTTTCGCACTTGTGTTAGTGTTGAAAAACCACTTTTCGCACTTGTGTTAGTGTTGAAAAACCACTTTTCGCACTTGTGTTGGTGCAGGAAACCACTTTTCGCACTTGTGTTAGTGTTGAAAAACCACTTTCCGCACTTGTGTTGGTGCAGGAAACCACTTTTGCACTTGTATTAGTGTGGAAAAAACACTTTTTGCACTTGTGATAGTGTTGAAAAACCACTTTTTGCACTTGTGATAGTGTTGAAAAACCACCTTTCGCACTTGTGTTAGTGTTGAAAAACCACTTTTCGCACTTGTGTTGGTGCAGGAAACCACTTTTGCACTTGTATTAGTGTGGAAAAAACACTTTTTGCACTTGTGATAGTGTTGAAAAACCACTTTTTGCACTTGTGTTAGTGTTGAAAAACCACTTTTCGCACTTGTGTTAGTGTTGAAAAACCACTTTTCACACTTGTGTTGGTGCAGGAAACCACTTTTCCACTTGTATTAGTGTTGAAAAACCACTTTCCGCACTTGTGTTAGTGTTGAAAAACCACTTTTCGCACTTGTGTTAGTGTTGAAAAACCTCTTTTCGCACTTGTGTTGGTGCAGGAAACCACT
Source organism: Myxine glutinosa (assembly GCF_964187855.1). NCBI lineage: Eukaryota > Metazoa > Chordata > Myxini > Myxiniformes > Myxinidae > Myxine > Myxine glutinosa. Next base: position 49,066 of record NW_027618234.1, read on the forward strand.
TTTGCACTTGTATTAATGTGGAAAAAACACTTTTTGCACTTGTGATAGTGTTGAAAAACCACTTTTCGCACTTGTGTTAGTGTTGAAAAACCACTTTTCGCACTTGTGTTGGTGCAGGAAACCACATTTGCACTTGTATTAGTGTGGAAAAAACACTTTTCGCACTTGTGTTAGTGTTGAAAAACCACTTTTCGCACTTGTGTTAGTGTTGATAAACCACTTTTCGCACTTGTGTTGGTGCAGGAAACCACTTTTGCACTTGTATTAGTGTGGAAAAAACACTTTTTGCACTTGTGATAGTGTTGAAAAACCACTTTTCGCACTTGTGTTAGTGTTGAAAAACCACTTTTCGCACTTGTGTTGGTGCAGGAAACCACTTTTGCACTTGTATTAGTGTTGAAAAACCACTTTTCGCACTTGTGTTAGTGTTGAAAAACTACTTTTCGCACTTGTGTTGGTGCAGGAAACCACTTTTGCACTTGTATTAATGTGGAAAAACACTTTTTGCACTTGTGATAGTGTTGAAAAACCACTTTTCGCACTTGTGTTTGTGTTGAAAAACCACTTTTCGCACTTGTGTTAGTGTTGAAAAACTACTTTTCGCACTTGTGTTGGTGCAGGAAACCACTTTTGCACTTGTATTAATGTGGAAAAACACTTTTTGCACTTGTGATAGTGTTGAAAAACCACTTTTCGCACTTGTGTTTGTGTTGAAAAACCACTTTTCGCACTTGTGTTAGTGTTGAAAAACCACTTTTCGCACTTGTGTTAGTGTTGAAAAACTACTTTTCGCACTTGTGTTGGTGCAGGAAACCACTTTTGCACTTGTATTAATGTGGAAAAACACTTTTTGCACTTGTGATAGTGTTGAAAAACCACTTTTCGCACTTGTGTTTGTGTTGAAAAACCACTTTTCGCACTTGTGTTAGTGTTGAAAAACCACCTTTCGCACTTGTGTTAGTGTTGAAAAACCACTTTTCGCACTTGTGTTGGTGCAGGAAACCACTTTTGCACTTGTATTAGTGTGGAAAAAACACTTTTTGCACTTGTGATAGTGTTGAAAAACCACTTTTTGCACTTGTGTTAGTGTTGAAAAACCACTTTTCGCACTTGTGTTAGTGTTGAAAAACCACTTTTCACACTTGTGTTTGTGCAGGAAACCACTTTTGCACTTGTATTAGTGTTGAAAAACCACTTTCCGCACTTGTGTTAGTGTTGAAAAACCACTTTTCGCACTTGTGTTAGTGTTGAAAAACCTCTTTTCGCACTTGTGTTGGTGCAGGAAACCACTTTTGCACTTGTATTAATGTGGAAAAAACACTTTTTGCACTTGTGATAGTGTTGAAAAACCACTTTTCGCACTTGTGTTAGTGTTGAAAAACCACTTTTCGCACTTGTGTTGGTGCAGGAAACCACATTTGCACTTGTATTAGTGTGGAAAAAACACTTTTCGCACTTGTGTTAGTGTTGAAAAACCACTTTTCGCACTTGTGTTAGTGTTGATAAACCACTTTTCGCACTTGTGTTGGTGCAGGAAACCACTTTTGCACTTGTATTAGTGTGGAAAAAACACTTTTTGCACTTGTGATAGTGTTGAAAAACCACTTTTCGCACTTGTGTTAGTGTTGAAAAACCACTTTTCGCACTTGTGTTAGTGTTGAAAAACCACTTTTCGCACTTGTGTTGGTGCAGGAAACCACATTTGCACTTGTATTAGTGTGGAAAAAACACTTTTCGCACTTGTGTTAGTGTTGAAAAACCACTTTTCGCACTTGTGTTAGTGTTGATAAACCACTTTTCGCACTTGTGTTGGTGCAGGAAACCACTTTTGCACTTGTATTAGTGTGGAAAAAACACTTTTTGCACTTGTGATAGTGTTGAAAAACCACTTTTCGCACTTGTGTTAGTGTTGAAAAACCACTTTTCGCACTTGTGTTAGTGTTGAAAAACCACTTTTCGCACTTGTGTTGGTGCAGGAAACCACTTTTGCACTTGTATTAGTGTTGAAAAACCACTTTTCGCACTTGTGTTAGTGTTGAAAAACTACTTTTCGCACTTGTGTTGGTGCAGGAAACCACTTTTGCACTTGTATTAATGTGGAAAAACACTTTTTGCACTTGTGATAGTGTTGAAAAACCACTTTTCGCACTTGTGTTTGTGTTGAAAAACCACTTTTTGCACTTGTGTTAGTGTTGAAAAACCACTTTTCGCACTTGTGTTAGTGTTGAAAAACCACTTTTCGCACTTGTGTTGGTGCAGGAAACCACTTTTGCACTTGTATTAGTGTGGAAAAAACACTTTTTGCACTTGTGTTAGTGTTGAAAAACCACTTTTCGCACTTGTGTTAGTGTTGAAAAACCACTTTTCGCACTTGTGTTGGTGCAGGAAACCACTTTTGCACTTGTATTAGTGTGGAAAAACCACTTTTCGCAATTGTGTTAGTGTTGAAAAACCACTTTTCGCACTTGTGTTAGTGTTGAAATACCACTATTCGCACTTGTGTTGGTGCAGGAAACCACTTTTGCACTTGTAATAGTGTGGAAAAAACACTTTTCGCACTTGTGTTAGTGTTGAAAAACCACTTTTCGCACTTGTGTTAGTGTTGAAAAACCACTTTTCGCACTTGTGTTGGTGCAGGAAACCACTTTTCGCACTTGTGTTAGTGTTGAAAAACCACTTTCCGCACTTGTGTTGGTGCAGGAAACCACTTTTGCACTTGTATTAGTGTGGAAAAAACACTTTTTGCACTTGTGATAGTGTTGAAAAACCACTTTTTGCACTTGTAATTGTGTTGAAAAACCACTTTTCGCACTTGTGTTAGTGTTGAAAAACCACTTTTCGCACTTGTGTTGGTGCAGGAAACCACTTTTGCACTTGTATTAGTGTGGAAAAACCACTTTTCGCACTTGTGTTAGTGTTGAAAAACCACTTTTCGCACTTGTGTTAGTGTTGAAAAACCACTTTTCGCACTTGTGTTGGTGCAGGAAACCACTTTTCGCACTTGTGTTAGTGTTGAAAAACCACTTTCCGCACTTGTGTTGGTGCAGGAAACCACTTTTGCACTTGTATTAGTGTGGAAAAACCACTTTTCGCACTTGTGTTAGTGTTGAAAAACCACTTTTCGCACTTGTGTTAGTGTTGAAAAACCACTTTTCGCACTTGTGTTGGTGCAGGAAACCACTTTTCGCACTTGTGTTAGTGTTGAAAAACCACTTTCCGCAATTGTGTTGGTGCAGGAAACCACTTTTGCACTTGTATTAGTGTGGAAAAACCACTTTTCGCACTTGTGTTAGTGTTGAAAAACCACTTTTCGCACTTGTGTTGGTGCTGGAAACCACTTTTCGCACTTGTGTTAGTGTTGAAAAACCACTTTCCGCACTTGTGTTGGTGCAGGAAACCACTTTTGCACTTGTATTAGTGTGGAAAAAACACTTTTTGCACTTGTGATAGTGTTGAAAAACCACTTTTTGCACTTGTGATAGTGTTGAAAAACCACCTTTCGCACTTGTGTTAGTGTTGAAAAACCACTTTTCGCACTTGTTTTGGTGCAGGAAACCACTTTTGCACTTGTATTAGTGTGGAAAAAACACTTTTTGCACTTGTGATAGTGTTGAAAAACCACTTTTTGCACTTGTGTTAGTGTTGAAAAACCACTTTTCGCACTTGTGTTAGTGTTGAAAAACCACTTTTCACACTTGTGTTGGTGCAGGAAACCACTTTTGCACTTGTATTAGTGTTGAAAAACCACTTTCCGCACTTGTGTTAGTGTTGAAAAACCACTTTTCGCACTTGTGTTAGTGTTGAAAAACCTCTTTTCGCACTTGTGTTGGTGCAGGAAACCACTTTTGCACTTGTATTAATGTGGAAAAAACACTTTTTGCACTTGTGATAGTGTTGAAAAACCACTTTTCGCACTTGTGTTAGTGTTGAAAAACCACTTTTCGCACTTGTGTTGGTGCAGGAAACCACATTTGCACTTGTATTAGTGTGGAAAAAACACTTTTCGCACTTGTGTTAGTGTTGAAAAACCACTTTTCGCACTTGTGTTAGTGTTGATAAACCACTTTTCGCACTTGTGTTGGTGCAGGAAACCACTTTTGCACTTGTAATAGTGTGGAAAAAACACTTTTTGCACTTGTGATAGTGTTGAAAAACCACTTTTCGCACTTGTGTTAGTGTTGAAAAACCACTTTTCGCACTTGTGTTGGTGCAGGAAACCACTTTTGCACTTGTATTAGTGTTGAAAAACCACTTTTCGCACTTGTGTTAGTGTTGAAAAACTACTTTTCGCACTTGTGTTGGTGCAGGAAACCACTTTTGCACGTGTATTAATGTGGAAAAACACTTTTTGCACTTGTGATAGTGTTGAAAAACCACTTTTCGCACTTGTGTTTGTGTTGAAAAACCACTTTTTGCACTTGTGTTAGTGTTGAAAAACCACTTTTCGCACTTGTGTTAGTGTTGAAAAACCACTTTTCGCACTTGTGTTGGTGCAGGAAACCACTTTTGCACTTGTATTAGTGTGGAAAAAACACTTTTTGCACTTGTGTTAGTGTTGAAAAACCACTTTTCGCACTTGTGTTAGTGTTGAAATACCACTATTCGCACTTGTGTTAGTGCAGGAAACCACTTTTGCACTTGTAATAGTGTGGAAAAAACACTTTTCGCACTTGTGTTAGTGTTGAAAAACCACTTTTCGCACTTGTGTTAGTGTTGAAAAACCACTTTTCGCACTTGTATTAGTGTGGAAAAAACACTTTTCGCACTTGTGTTAGTGTTGAAAAACCACTTTTCGCACTTGTGTTAGTGTTGAAAAACCACTTTTCGCACTTGTGTTAGTGTTGAAAAACCACTTTTGCACTTGTGTTGGTGCAGGAAACCACTTTTGCACTTGTATTAGTGTGGAAAAAACACTTTTTGCACTTGTGATAGTGTTGAAAAACCACTTTTAGCACTTGTGTTAGTGTTGAAAAACCACTTTTCGCACTTGTGTTAGTGTTGAAAAACCACTTTTCGCACTTGTGTTGGTGCAGGAAACCACTTTTGCACTTGTATTAATGTGGAAAAAACACTTTTTGCACTTGTGCTAGTGTTGAAAAACCACTTTTGCACTTGTGTTGGTGCAGGAAACCACTTTTGCACTTGTATTAGTGTGGAAAAAACACTTTTCGCACTTGTGTTAGTGTTGAAAAACCACGTTTCGCACTTGTGTTGGTGCAGGAAACCACTTTTGCACTTATATTAGTGTGGAAAAAACACTTTTTGCACTTGTGGTAGTGTTGAAAAACCACTTTTCGCACTTGTGTTAGTGTTGAAAAACCACTTTTCGCACTTGTGTTAGTGTTGAAAAACCACTTTTCGCACTTGTGTTGGTGCAGGAAACCACTTTTGCACTTGTATTCGTGTGGAAAAACCACTTTTCGCACTTGTGTTAGTGTTGAAATACCACTTTTCGCACTTGTGTTAGTGTTGAAAAACCACTTTTCGCACTTGCGTTGGTGCAGGAAACCACTTTTGCACTTGTATTAGTGTGGAAAAAACACTTTTTGCACTTGTGATAGTGTTGAAAAGCACTTTTCGCACTTGTGTTAGTGTTGAAAAACCACTTTTCGCACTTGTGTTAGTGTTGAAAAACCACTTTTCGCACTTGTGTTGGTGCAGGAAACCACTTTTGCACTTGTATTAGTGTGGAAAAAACACTTTTTGCACTTGTGATAGTGTTGAAAAACCACTTTTTGCACTTGTGATAGTGTTGAAAAACCACCTTTCGCACTTGTGTTAGTGTTGAAAAACCACTTTTCGCACTTGTGTTGGTGCAGGAAACCACTTTTGCACTTGTATTAGTGTGGAAAAAACACTTTTTGCACTTGTGATAGTGTTGAAAAACCACTTTTTGCACTTGTGTTAGTGTTGAAAAACCACTTTTCGCACTTGTGTTAGTGTTGAAAAACCACTTTTCACACTTGTGTTGGTGCAGGAAACCACTTTTGCACTTGTATTAGTGTGGAAAAAACACTTTTTGCACTTGTGATAGTGTTGAAAAACCACTTTTCGCACTTGTGTTAGTGTTGAAAAACCACTTTTCGCACTTGTGTTGGTGCAGGAAACCACTTTTGCACTTGTATTAGTGTGGAAAAACCACTTTTCGCACTTGTGTTAGTGTTGAAAAACCACTTTTCGCACTTGTGTTAGTGTTGAAAAACCACTTTTCGCACTTGTGTTAGTGTTGAAAAACCACTTTTCGCACTTGTGTTGGTGCAGGAAACCACTTTTGCACTTGTATTAGTGTGGAAAAAACACTTTTCGCACTTGTGTTAGTGTTGAAAAACCACTTTTCGCACTTGTGTTAGTGTTGAAAAACCACTTTTCGCACTTGTGTTGGTGCAGGAAACCACTTTTGCACTTGTATTAGTGTGGAAAAAACACTTTTTGCACTTGTAATTGTGTTGAAAAACCACTTTTCGCACTTGTGTTAGTGTTGAAAAACCACTTTTCGCACTTGTGTTGGTGCAGGAAACCACTTTTGCACTTGTATTAGTGTGGAAAAACCACTTTTCGCACTTGTGTTAGTGTTGAAAAACCACTTTTCGCACTTGTGTTAGTGTTGAAAAACCACTTTTCGCACTTGTGTTGGTGCAGGAAACCACTTTTCGCACTTGTGTTAGTGTTGAAAAACCACTTTCCGCACTTGTGTTGGTGCAGGAAACCACTTTTGCACTTGTATTAGTGTGGAAAAAACACTTTTTGCACTTGTGATAGTGTTGAAAAACCACTTTTTGCACTTGTGATAGTGTTGAAAAACCACCTTTCGCACTTGTGTTAGTGTTGAAAAACCACTTTTCGCACTTGTGTTGGTGCAGGAAACCACTTTTGCACTTGTATTAGTGTGGAAAAAACACTTTTTGCACTTGTGATAGTGTTGAAAAACCACTTTTTGCACTTGTGTTAGTGTTGAAAAACCACTTTTCGCACTTGTGTTAGTGTTGAAAAACCACTTTTCACACTTGTGTTGGTGCAGGAAACCACTTTTGCACTTGTATTAGTGTTGAAAAACCACTTTCCGCACTTGTGTTAGTGTTGAAAAACCACTTTTCGCACTTGTGTTAGTGTTGAAAAACCTCTTTTCGCACTTGTGTTGGTGCAGGAAACCACTTTTGCACTTGTATTAATGTGGAAAAAACACTTTTTGCACTTGTGATAGTGTTGAAAAACCACTTTTCGCACTTGTGTTAGTGTTGAAAAACCACTTTTCGCACTTGTGTTGGTGCAGGAAACCACATTTGCACTTGTATTAGTGTGGAAAAAACACTTTTCGCACTTGTGTTAGTGTTGAAAAACCACTTTTCGCACTTGTGTTAGTGTTGATAAACCACTTTTCGCACTTGTGTTGGTGCAGGAAACCACTTTTGCACTTGTATTAGTGTGGAAAAAACACTTTTTGCACTTGTGATAGTGTTGAAAAACCACTTTTCGCACTTGTGTTAGTGTTGAAAAACCACTTTTCGCACTTGTGTTGGTGCAGGAAACCACTTTTGCACTTGTATTAGTGTTGAAAAACCACTTTTCGCACTTGTGTTAGTGTTGAAAAACTACTTTTCGCACTTGTGTTGGTGCAGGAAACCACTTTTGCACTTGTATTAATGTGGAAAAACACTTTTTGCACTTGTGATAGTGTTGAAAAACCACTTTTCGCACTTGTGTTTGTGTTGAAAAACCACTTTTCGCACTTGTGTTAGTGTTGAAAAACTACTTTTCGCACTTGTGTTGGTGCAGGAAACCACTTTTGCACTTGTATTAATGTGGAAAAACACTTTTTGCACTTGTGATAGTGTTGAAAAACCACTTTTCGCACTTGTGTTTGTGTTGAAAAACCACTTTTCGCACTTGTGTTAGTGTTGAAAAACCACTTTTCGCACTTGTGTTAGTGTTGAAAAACTACTTTTCGCACTTGTGTTGGTGCAGGAAACCACTTTTGCACTTGTATTAATGTGGAAAAACACTTTTTGCACTTGTGATAGTGTTGAAAAACCACTTTTCGCACTTGTGTTTGTGTTGAAAAACCACTTTTCGCACTTGTGTTAGTGTTGAAAAACCACCTTTCGCACTTGTGTTAGTGTTGAAAAACCACTTTTCGCACTTGTGTTGGTGCAGGAAACCACTTTTGCACTTGTATTAGTGTGGAAAAAACACTTTTTGCACTTGTGATAGTGTTGAAAAACCACTTTTTGCACTTGTGTTAGTGTTGAAAAACCACTTTTCGCACTTGTGTTAGTGTTGAAAAACCACTTTTCACACTTGTGTTTGTGCAGGAAACCACTTTTGCACTTGTATTAGTGTTGAAAAACCACTTTCCGCACTTGTGTTAGTGTTGAAAAACCACTTTTCGCACTTGTGTTAGTGTTGAAAAACCTCTTTTCGCACTTGTGTTGGTGCAGGAAACCACTTTTGCACTTGTATTAATGTGGAAAAAACACTTTTTGCACTTGTGATAGTGTTGAAAAACCACTTTTCGCACTTGTGTTAGTGTTGAAAAACCACTTTTCGCACTTGTGTTGGTGCAGGAAACCACATTTGCACTTGTATTAGTGTGGAAAAAACACTTTTCGCACTTGTGTTAGTGTTGAAAAACCACTTTTCGCACTTGTGTTAGTGTTGATAAACCACTTTTCGCACTTGTGTTGGTGCAGGAAACCACTTTTGCACTTGTATTAGTGTGGAAAAAACACTTTTTGCACTTGTGATAGTGTTGAAAAACCACTTTTCGCACTTGTGTTAGTGTTGAAAAACCACTTTTCGCACTTGTGTTAGTGTTGAAAAACCACTTTTCGCACTTGTGTTGGTGCAGGAAACCACATTTGCACTTGTATTAGTGTGGAAAAAACACTTTTCGCACTTGTGTTAGTGTTGAAAAACCACTTTTCGCACTTGTGTTAGTGTTGATAAACCACTTTTCGCACTTGTGTTGGTGCAGGAAACCACTTTTGCACTTGTATTAGTGTGGAAAAAACACTTTTTGCACTTGTGATAGTGTTGAAAAACCACTTTTCGCACTTGTGTTAGTGTTGAAAAACCACTTTTCGCACTTGTGTTAGTGTTGAAAAACCACTTTTCGCACTTGTGTTGGTGCAGGAAACCACTTTTGCACTTGTATTAGTGTTGAAAAACCACTTTTCGCACTTGTGTTAGTGTTGAAAAACTACTTTTCGCACTTGTGTTGGTGCAGGAAACCACTTTTGCACTTGTATTAATGTGGAAAAACACTTTTTGCACTTGTGATAGTGTTGAAAAACCACTTTTCGCACTTGTGTTTGTGTTGAAAAACCACTTTTTGCACTTGTGTTAGTGTTGAAAAACCACTTTTCGCACTTGTGTTAGTGTTGAAAAACCACTTTTCGCACTTGTGTTGGTGCAGGAAACCACTTTTGCACTTGTATTAGTGTGGAAAAAACACTTTTTGCACTTGTGTTAGTGTTGAAAAACCACTTTTCGCACTTGTGTTAGTGTTGAAAAACCACTTTTCGCACTTGTGTTGGTGCAGGAAACCACTTTTGCACTTGTATTAGTGTGGAAAAACCACTTTTCGCAATTGTGTTAGTGTTGAAAAACCACTTTTCGCACTTGTGTTAGTGTTGAAATACCACTATTCGCACTTGTGTTGGTGCAGGAAACCACTTTTGCACTTGTAATAGTGTGGAAAAAACACTTTTCGCACTTGTGTTAGTGTTGAAAAACCACTTTTCGCACTTGTGTTAGTGTTGAAAAACCACTTTTCGCACTTGTGTTGGTGCAGGAAACCACTTTTCGCACTTGTGTTAGTGTTGAAAAACCACTTTCCGCACTTGTGTTGGTGCAGGAAACCACTTTTGCACTTGTATTAGTGTGGAAAAAACACTTTTTGCACTTGTGATAGTGTTGAAAAACCACTTTTTGCACTTGTAATTGTGTTGAAAAACCACTTTTCGCACTTGTGTTAGTGTTGAAAAACCACTTTTCGCACTTGTGTTGGTGCAGGAAACCACTTTTGCACTTGTATTAGTGTGGAAAAACCACTTTCGCACTTGTGTTAGTGTTGAAAAACCACTTTTCGCACTTGTGTTAGTGTTGAAAAACCACTTTTCGCACTTGTGTTGGTGCAGGAAACCACTTTTCGCACTTGTGTTAGTGTTGAAAAACCACTTTCCGCACTTGTGTTGGTGCAGGAAACCACTTTTGCACTTGTATTAGTGTGGAAAAAACACTTTTTGCACTTGTGATAGTGTTGAAAAACCACTTTTTGCACTTGTGATAGTGTTGAAAAACCACCTTTCGCACTTGTGTTAGTGTTGAAAAACCACTTTTCGCACTTGTGTTGGTGGCAGGAAACCACTTTTGCACTTGTATTAGTGTGGAAAAAACACTTTTTGCACTTGTGATAGTGTTGAAAAACCACTTTTTGCACTTGTGTTAGTGTTGAAAAACCACTTTTCGCACTTGTGTTAGTTTTGAAAAACCACTTTTCACACTTGTGTTGGGTGCAGGAAACCACTTTTGCACTTGTATAGTGTTGAAAAACCACTTTCCGCACTTGTGTTAGTGTTGAAAAACCACTTTTCGCACTTGTGTTAGTGTTGAAAAACCTCTTTTCGCACTTGTGTTGGTGCAGGAAACCACTTTTGCACTTGTATTAATGTGGAAAAAAACACTTTTTGCACTTGTGATAGTGTTGAAAAACCACTTTTCGCACTTGTGTTAGTGTTGAAAAACCACTTTTCGCACTTGTGTTGGTGCAGGAAACCACATTTGCACTTGTATTAGTGTGGAAAAAACACTTTTCGCACTTGTGTTAGTGTTGAAAACCACTTTTCGCACTGTGTTAGTGTTGATAAACCACTTTTCGCACTTGTGTTGGTGCAGGAAACCACTTTTGCACTTGTATTAGTGTGGAAAAAACACTTTTTGCACTTGTGATAGTGTTGAAAAACCACTTTTCGCACTTGTGTTAGTGTTGAAAACCACTTTTCGCACTTGTGTTGGTGCAGGAAACCACTTTTGCACTTGTATTAGTGTTGAAAAACCACTTTTCGCACTTGTGTTAGTGTTGAAAAACTACTTTTCGCACTTGTGTTGGTGCAGGAAACCACTTTTGCACTTGTATTAATGTGGAAAAACACTTTTTGCACTTGTGATAGTGTTGAAAAACCACTTTTCGCACTTGTGTTTGTGTTGAAAAACCACTTTTTGCACTTGTGTTAGTGTTGAAAAACCACTTTTCGCACTTGTGTTAGTGTTGAAAAACCACTTTTCGCACTTGTGTTGGTGCAGGAAACCACTTTTGCACTTGTATTAGTGTGGAAAAAACACTTTTTGCACTTGTGTTAGTGTTGAAAAACCACTTTTCGCACTTGTGTTAGTGTTGAAAAACCACTTTTCGCACTTGTGTTGGTGCAGGAAACCACTTTTGCACTTGTATTAGTGTGGAAAAAACCACTTTTCGCACTTGTGTTAGTGTTGAAAAACCACTTTTCGCACTTGTGTTAGTGTTGAAATACCACTATTCGCACTTGTGTTGGTGCAGGAAACCACTTTTGCACTTGTAATAGTGTGGAAAAAACACTTTTCACACTTGTGTTAGTGTTGAAAAACCACTTTTCGCACTTGTGTTAGTGTTGAAAAACCACTTTTCGCACTTGTATTAGTGTGGAAAAAACACTTTTTGCACTTGTGTTAGTGTTGAAAAACCACTTTTCGCACTTGTGTTAGTGTTGAAAAACCACTTTTCGCACTTGTGTTAGTGTTGAAAAACCACTTTTGCACTTGTGTTGGTGCAGGAAACCACTTTTGCACTTGTATTAGTGTGGAAAAAACACTTTTTGCACTTGTGATAGTGTTGAAAAACCACTTTTAGCACTTGTGTTAGTGTTGAAAAACCACTTTTCGCACTTGTGTTAGTGTTGAAAAACCACTTTTCGCACTTGTGTTGGTGCAGGAAACCACTTTTGCACTTGTATTAATGTGGAAAAAACACTTTTTGCACTTGTGCTAGTGTTGAAAAACCACTTTTGCACTTGTGTTGGTGCAGGAAACCACTTTTGCACTTGTATTAGTGTGGAAAAAACACTTTTCGCACTTGTGTTAGTGTTGAAAAACCACGTTTCGCACTTGTGTTGGTGCAGGAAACCACTTTTGCACTTATATTAGTGTGGAAAAAACACTTTTTGCACTTGTGGTAGTGTTGAAAAACCACTTTTCGCACTTGTGTTAGTGTTGAAAAACCACTTTTCGCACTTGTGTTAGTGTTGAAAAACCACTTTTCGCACTTGTGTTGGTGCAGGAAACCACTTTTGCACTTGTATTCGTGTGGAAAAACCACTTTTCGCACTTGTGTTAGTGTTGAAATACCACTTTTCGCACTTGTGTTAGTGTTGAAAAACCACTTTTCGCACTTGCGTTGTGCAGGAAACCACTTTTTGCACTTGTATTAGTGTGGAAAAAACACTTTTTGCACTTGTGATAGTGTTGAAAAGCACTTTTCGCACTTGTGTTAGTGTTGAAAAACCACTTTTCGCACTTGTGTTAGTGTTGAAAAACCACTTTTCGCACTTGTGTTGGTGCAGGAAACCACTTTTGCACTTGTATTAGTGTGGAAAAAAACACTTTTTGCACTTGTGATAGTGTTGAAAAACCACTTTTTGCACTTGTGATAGTGTTGAAAAACCACCTTTCGCACTTGTGTTAGTGTTGAAAAACCACTTTTCGCACTTGTGTTGGTGCAGGAAACCACTTTTGCACTTGTATTAGTGTGGAAAAAACACTTTTTGCACTTGTGATAGTGTTGAAAAACCACTTTTTGCACTTGTGTTAGTGTTGAAAAACCACTTTTCGCACTTGTGTTAGTGTTGAAAAACCACTTTTCACACTTGTGTTGGTGCAGGAAACCACTTTTGCACTTGTATTAGTGTGGAAAAAACACTTTTTGCACTTGTGATAGTGTTGAAAAACCACTTTTCGCACTTGTGTTAGTGTTGAAAAACCACTTTTCGCACTTGTGTTGGTGCAGGAAACCACTTTTGCACTTGTATTAGTGTGGAAAAACCACTTTTCGCACTTGTGTTAGTGTTGAAAAACCACTTTTCGCACTTGTGTTAGTGTTGAAAAACCACTTTTCGCACTTGTGTTAGTGTTGAAAAACCACTTTTCGCACTTGTGTTGGTGCAGGAAACCACTTTTGCACTTGTATTAGTGTGGAAAAAACACTTTTCGCACTTGTGTTAGTGTTGAAAAACCACTTTTCGCACTTGTGTTAGTGTTGAAAAACCACTTTTCGCACTTGTGTTGGTGCAGGAAACCACTTTGCACTTGTATTAGTGTGGAAAAAACACTTTTTGCACTTGTAATTGTGTTGAAAAACCACTTTTCGCACTTGTGTTAGTGTTGAAAACCACTTTTCGCACTTGTGTTGGTGCAGGAAACCACTTTTTGCACTTGTATTAGTGTGGAAAAACCACTTTTCGCACTTGTGTTAGTGTTGAAAAAACCACTTTTCGCACTTGTGTTAGTGTTGAAAAAACCACTTTCGCACTTGTGTTGGTGCAGGAAACCACTTTTCGCACTTGTGTTAGTGTTGAAAAACCACTTTCCGCACTTGTGTTGGTGCAGGAAACCACTTTTGCACTTGTAATTAAGTGTGGAAAAAACACTTTTTGCACTTGTGATAGTGTGAAAAACCACTTTTTGCACTTGTGATAGTGTTGAAAAACCACCTTTCGCACTTGTGTTAGTGTTGAAAAACCACTTTTCGCACTTGTGTTGGTGCAGGAAACCACTTTTGCACTTGTATTAGTGTGGAAAAAACACTTTTTGCACTTGTGATAGTGTTGAAAAACCACTTTTTGCACTTGTGTTAGTGTTGAAAAACCACTTTTCGCACTTGTGTTAGTGTTGAAAAACCACTTTTCACACTTGTGTTGGTGCAGGAAACCACTTTTGCACTTGTATTAGTGTTGAAAAACCACTTTCCGCACTTGTGTTAGTGTTGAAAAACCACTTTTCGCACTTGTGTTAGTGTTGAAAAACCTCTTTTCGCACTTGTGTTGGTGCAGGAAACCACTTTTGCACTTGTATTAATGTGGAAAAAACACTTTTTGCACTTGTGATAGTGTTGAAAAACCACTTTTCGCACTTGTGTTAGTGTTGAAAAACCACTTTTCGCACTTGTGTTGGTGCAGGAAACCACATTTGCACTTGTATTAGTGTGGAAAAAACACTTTTCGCACTTGTGTTAGTGTTGAAAAACCACTTTTCGCACTTGTGTTAGTGTTGATAAACCACTTTTCGCACTTGTGTTGGTGCAGGAAACCACTTTTGCACTTGTATTAGTGTGGAAAAAACACTTTTTGCACTTGTGATAGTGTTGAAAAACCACTTTACGCACTTGTGTTAGTGTTGAAAAACCACTTTTCGCACTTGTGTTGGTGCAGGAAACCACTTTTGCACTTGTATTAGTGTTGAAAAACCACTTTTCGCACTTGTGTTAGTGTTGAAAAACTACTTTTCGCACTTGTGTTGGTGCAGGAAACCACTTTTGCACTTGTATTAATGTGGAAAAACACTTTTTGCACTTGTGATAGTGTTGAAAAACCACTTTTCGCACTTGTGTTTGTGTTGAAAAACCACTTTTCGCACTTGTGTTAGTGTTGAAAAACTACTTTTCGCACTTGTGTTGGTGCAGGAAACCACTTTTGCACTTGTATTAATGTGGAAAAACACTTTTTGCACTTGTGATAGTGTTGAAAAACCACTTTTCGCACTTGTGTTTGTGTTGAAAAACCACTTTTCGCACTTGTGTTAGTGTTGAAAAACCACTTTTCGCACTTGTGTTAGTGTTGAAAAACTACTTTTCGCACTTGTGTTGGTGCAGGAAACCACTTTTGCACTTGTATTAATGTGGAAAAACACTTTTTGCACTTGTGATAGTGTTGAAAAACCACTTTTCGCACTTGTGTTTGTGTTGAAAAACCACTTTTCGCACTTGTGTTAGTGTTGAAAAACCACCTTTCGCACTTGTGTTAGTGTTGAAAAACCACTTTTCGCACTTGTGTTGGTGCAGGAAACCACTTTTGCACTTGTATTAGTGTGGAAAAAACACTTTTTGCACTTGTGATAGTGTTGAAAAACCACTTTTTGCACTTGTGTTAGTGTTGAAAAACCACTTTTCGCACTTGTGTTAGTGTTGAAAAACCACTTTTCACACTTGTGTTTGTGCAGGAAACCACTTTTGCACTTGTATTAGTGTTGAAAAACCACTTTCCGCACTTGTGTTAGTGTTGAAAAACCACTTTTCGCACTTGTGTTAGTGTTGAAAAACCTCTTTTCGCACTTGTGTTGGTGCAGGAAACCACTTTTGCACTTGTATTAATGTGGAAAAAACACTTTTAGCACTTGTGATAGTGTTGAAAAACCACTTTTCGCACTTGTGTTAGTGTTGAAAAACCACTTTTCGCACTTGTGTTGGTGCAGGAAACCACATTTGCACTTGTATTAGTGTGGAAAAAACACTTTTCGCACTTGTGTTAGTGTTGAAAAACCACTTTTCGCACTTGTGTTAGTGTTGATAAACCACTTTTCGCACTTGTGTTGGTGCAGGAAACCACTTTTGCACTTGTATTAGTGTGGAAAAAACACTTTTTGCACTTGTGATAGTGTTGAAAAACCACTTTTCGCACTTGTGTTAGTGTTGAAAAACCACTTTTCGCACTTGTGTTGGTGCAGGAAACCACTTTTGCACTTGTATTAGTGTTGAAAAACCACTTTTCGCACTTGTGTTAGTGTTGAAAAACTACTTTTCGCACTTGTGTTGGTGCAGGAAACCACTTTTGCACTTGTATTAATGTGGAAAAACACTTTTTGCACTTGTGATAGTGTTGAAAAACCACTTTTCGCACTTGTGTTTGTGTTGAAAAACCACTTTTCGCACTTGTGTTAGTGTTGAAAAACCACTTTTCGCACTTGTGTTAGTGTTGAAAACACTTTTCGCACTTGTGTTGGTGCAGGAAACCACTTTTGCACTTGTATTAGTGTGGAAAAAGCACTTTTCACACTTGTGTTAGTGTTGAAAAACCACTTTTCGCACTTGTGTTAGTGTTGAAAAACCACTTTTCGCACTTGTGTTGGTGCAGGAAACCACTTTTGCACTTGTATTAGTGTGGAAAAAACACTTTTTGCACTTGTGATAGTGTTGAAAAACCACTTTTCGCACTTGTGTTAGTGTTGAAAAACTACTTTTCGCACTTGTGTTAGTGTTGAAAAATCACTTTTCGCACTTGTGTTAGTGTTGAAAAACCACTTTTCGCACTTGTGTTAGTGTTGAAAAACCACTTTTCGCACTTGTGTTCGTGCAGGAAACCACTTGTGCACTTGTATTGGTGTGGAAAAACCACTTTTCGCACTTGTGTTAGTGTTGAAAAACCACTTTTTGCACTTGTATTAGTGTGGAAAAACCACTTTTCGCACTTGTGATAGTGTTGAAAAACCACTTTTCGCACTTGTGTTCGTGTTGAAAAACCACTTTTCGCACTTGTGTTGGTGCAGGAAACCACTTTTGCACTTGTATTAGTGTGGAAAAACCACTTTTCGCACTTGTGTTAGTGTTGAAAAACCATTTTTCGCACTTGTGTTAGTGTTGAAAAACCATTTTTCGCACTTGTGTTAGTGTTGAAAAACCACTTTTTGCACCTGTGTTGGTGCAGGAAACCACTTTTGCACTTCTATTAGTGTGGAAAAAACACTTTTCGCACTTGTGTTAGTGTTGAAAAACCACTTTTCGCAGTTGTGTTAGTGTTGAAAAACCACTTTTGCACTTGTGTTGGTGCAGTAAACCACTTTTGCACTTGTATTAGTGTGGAAAAAACACTTTTTGCACTTTTGATAGCGATGAAAATCCACTTTTCGCACTTGTGTTAGTGTTGAAAAACCACTTTTCGCACTTGTGTTGGTGCAGGAAACCACTTTTGCACTTGTATTAGTGTTGAAAAACCACTTTTCGCACTTGTGATAGTGTTGAAAAACCACTTTTTGCACTTGTGTTAGTGTTGAAAAACCACTTTTCGCACTTGTGTTAGTGTTGAAAAACCACTTTTCACACTTGTGTTGGTGCAGGAAACCACTTTTGCACTTGTATTAGTGTTGAAAAACCACTTTCCGCACTTGTGTTAGTGTTGAAAAACCACTTTTCGCACTTGTGTTAGTGTTGAAAAACCTCTTTTCGCACTTGTGTTGGTGCAGGAAACCACTTTTGCACTTGTATTAATGTGGAAAAAACACTTTTTGCACTTGTGATAGTGTTGAAAAACCACTTTTCGCACTTGTGTTAGTGTTGAAAAACCACTTTTCGCACTTGTGTTGGTGCAGGAAACCACATTTGCACTTGTATTAGTGTGGAAAAAACACTTTTCGCACTTGTGTTAGTGTTGAAAAACCACTTTTCGCACTTGTGTTAGTGTTGATAAACCACTTTTCGCACTTGTGTTGGTGCAGGAAACCACTTTTGCACTTGTATTAGTGTGGAAAAAACACTTTTTGCACTTGTGATAGTGTTGAAAAACCACTTTTCGCACTTGTGTTAGTGTTGAAAAACCACTTTTCGCACTTGTGTTGGTGCAGGAAACCACTTTTGCACTTGTATTAGTGTTGAAAAACCACTTTTCGCACTTGTGTTAGTGTTGAAAAACTACTTTTCGCACTTGTGTTGGTGCAGGAAACCACTTTTGCACTTGTATTAATGTGGAAAAACACTTTTTGCACTTGTGATAGTGTTGAAAAACCACTTTTCGCACTTGTGTTTGTGTTGAAAAACCACTTTTTGCACTTGTGTTAGTGTTGAAAAACCACTTTTCGCACTTGTGTTAGTGTTGAAAAACCACTTTTCGCACTTGTGTTGGTGCAGGAAACCACTTTTGCACTTGTATTAGTGTGGAAAAAACACTTTTTGCACTTGTGTTAGTGTTGAAAAACCACTTTTCGCACTTGTGTTAGTGTTGAAAAACCACTTTTCGCACTTGTGTTGGTGCAGGAAACCACTTTTGCACTTGTATTAGTGTGGAAAAACCACTTTTCGCACTTGTGTTAGTGTTGAAAAACCACTTTTCGCACTTGTGTTAGTGTTGAAATACCACTATTCGCACTTGTGTTGGTGCAGGAAACCACTTTTGCACTTTTAATAGTGTGGAAAAAACACTTTTCGCACTTGTGTTAGTGTTGAAAAACCACTTTTCGCACTTGTGTTAGTGTTGAAAAACCACTTTTCGCACTTGTGTTGGTGCAGGAAACCACTTTTCGCACTTGTGTTAGTGTTGAAAAACCACTTTCCGCACTTGTGTTGGTGCAGGAAACCACTTTTGCACTTGTATTAGTGTGGAAAAAACACTTTTTGCACTTGTGATAGTGTTGAAAAACCACTTTTTGCACTTGTAATTGTGTTGAAAAACCACTTTTCGCACTTGTGTTAGTGTTGAAAAACCACTTTTCGCACTTGTGTTGGTGCAGGAAACCACTTTTGCACTTGTATTAGTGTGGAAAAACCACTTTTCGCACTTGTGTTAGTGTTGAAAAACCACTTTTCGCACTTGTGTTAGTGTTGAAAAACCACTTTTCGCACTTGTGTTGGTGCAGGAAACCACTTTTCGCACTTGTGTTAGTGTTGAAAAACCACTTTCCGCACTTGTGTTGGTGCAGGAAACCACTTTTGCACTTGTATTAGTGTGGAAAAAACACTTTTTGCACTTGTGATAGTGTTGAAAAACCACTTTTTGCACTTGTGATAGTGTTGAAAAACCACCTTTCGCACTTGTGTTAGTGTTGAAAAACCACTTTTCGCACTTGTGTTGGTGCAGGAAACCACTTTTGCACTTGTATTAGTGTGGAAAAAACACTTTTTGCACTTGTGATAGTGTTGAAAAACCACTTTTTGCACTTGTGTTAGTGTTGAAAAACCACTTTTCGCACTTGTGTTAGTGTTGAAAAACCACTTTTCACACTTGTGTTGGTGCAGGAAACCACTTTTGCACTTGTATTAGTGTTGAAAAACCACTTTCCGCACTTGTGTTAGTGTTGAAAAACCACTTTTCGCACTTGTGTTAGTGTTGAAAAACCTCTTTTCGCACTTGTGTTGGTGCAGGAAACCACTTTTGCACTTGTATTAATGTGGAAAAAACACTTTTTGCACTTGTGATAGTGTTGAAAAACCACTTTTCGCACTTGTGTTAGTGTTGAAAAACCACTTTTCGCACTTGTGTTGGTGCAGGAAACCACATTTGCACTTGTATTAGTGTGGAAAAACACTTTTCGCACTTGTGTTAGTGTTGAAAAACCACTTTTCGCACTTGTGTTAGTGTTGATAAACCACTTTTCGCACTTGTGTTGGTGCAGGAAACCACTTTTGCACTTGTATTAGTGTGGAAAAAACACTTTTTGCACTTGTGATAGTGTTGAAAAACCACTTTTCGCACTTGTGTTAGTGTTGAAAAACCACTTTTCGCACTTGTGTTGGTGCAGGAAACCACTTTTGCACTTGTATTAGTGTTGAAAAACCACTTTTCGCACTTGTGTTAGTGTTGAAAAACTACTTTTCGCACTTGTGTTGGTGCAGGAAACCACTTTTGCATTTGTATTAATGTGGAAAAACACTTTTTGCACTTGTGATAGTGTTGAAAAACCACTTTTCGCACTTGTGTTTGTGTTGAAAAACCACTTTTTGCACTTGTGTTAGTGTTGAAAAACCACTTTTCGCACTTGTGTTAGTGATGAAAAACCACTTTTCGCACTTGTGTTGGTGCAGGAAACCACTTTTGCACTTGTATTAGTGTGGAAAAAACACTTTTTGCACTTGTGTTAGTGTTGAAAAACCACTTTTCGCACTTGTGTTAGTGTTGAAAAACCACTTTTCGCACTTGTGTTGGTGCAGGAAACCACTTTTGCACTTGTATTAGTGTGGAAAAACCACTTTTCGCACTTGTGTTAGTGTTGAAAAACCACTTTTCGCACTTGTGTTAGTGTTGAAATACCACTATTCGCACTTGTGTTGGTGCAGGAAACCACTTTTGCACTTGTAATAGTGTGGAAAAAACACTTTTCGCACTTGTGTTAGTGTTGAAAAACCACTTTTCGCACTTGTGTTAGTGTTGAAAAACCACTTTTCGCACTTGTATTAGTGTGGAAAAAACACTTTTCGCACTTGTGTTAGTGTTGAAAAACCACTTTTCGCACTTGTGTTAGTGTTGAAAAACCACTTTTCGCACTTGTGTTAGTGTTGAAAAACCACTTTTGCACTTGTGTTGGTGCAGGAAACCACTTTTGCACTTGTATTAGTGTGGAAAAAACACTTTTTGCACTTGTGATAGTGTTGAAAAACCACTTTTAGCACTTGTGTTAGTGTTGAAAAACCACTTTTCGCACTTGTGTTAGTGTTGAAAAACCACTTTTCGCACTTGTGTTGGTGCAGGAAACCACTTTTGCACTTGTATTAATGTGGAAAAAACACTTTTTGCACTTGTGCTAGTGTTGAAAAACCACTTTTGCACTTGTGTTGGTGCAGGAAACCACTTTTGCACTTGTATTAGTGTGGAAAAAACACTTTTCGCACTTGTGTTAGTGTTGAAAAACCACGTTTCGCACTTGTGTTGGTGCAGGAAACCACTTTTGCACTTATATTAGTGTGGAAAAAACACTTTTTGCACTTGTGGTAGTGTTGAAAAACCACTTTTCGCACTTGTGTTAGTGTTGAAAAACCACTTTTCGCACTTGTGTTAGTGTTGAAAAACCACTTTTCGCACTTGTGTTGGTGCAGGAAACCACTTTTGCACTTGTATTCGTGTGGAAAAACCACTTTTCGCACTTGTGTTAGTGTTGAAATACCACTTTTCGCACTTGTGTTAGTGTTGAAAAACCACTTTTCGCACTTGCGTTGGTGCAGGAAACCACTTTTGCACTTGTATTAGTGTGGAAAAAACACTTTTTGCACTTGTGATAGTGTTGAAAAGCACTTTTCGCACTTGTGTTAGTGTTGAAAAACCACTTTTCGCACTTGTGTTAGTGTTGAAAAACCACTTTTCGCACTTGTGTTGGTGCAGGAAACCACTTTTGCACTTGTATTAGTGTGGAAAAAACACTTTTTGCACTTGTGATAGTGTTGAAAAACCACTTTTTGCACTTGTGATAGTGTTGAAAAACCACCTTTCACACTTGTGTTAGTGTTGAAAAACCACTTTTCGCACTTGTGTTGGTGCAGGAAACCACTTTTGCACTTGTATTAGTGTGGAAAAAACACTTTTTGCACTTGTGATAGTGTTGAAAAACCACTTTTTGCACTTGTGTTAGTGTTGAAAAACCACTTTTCGCACTTGTGTTAGTGTTGAAAAACCACTTTTCACACTTGTGTTGGTGCAGGAAACCACTTTTGCACTTGTATTAGTGTGGAAAAAACACTTTTTGCACTTGTGATAGTGTTGAAAAACCACTTTTCGCACTTGTGTTAGTGTTGAAAAACCACTTTTCGCACTTGTGTTGGTGCAGGAAACCACTTTTGCACTTGTATTAGTGTGGAAAAACCACTTTTCGCACTTGTGTTAGTGTTGAAAAACCACTTTTCGCACTTGTGTTAGTGTTGAAAAACCACTTTTCGCACTTGTGTTAGTGTTGAAAAACCACTTTTCGCACTTGTGTTGGTGCAGGAAACCACTTTTGCACTTGTATTAGTGTGGAAAAAACACTTTTCGCACTTGTGTTAGTGTTGAAAAACCACTTTTCGCACTTGTGTTAGTGTTGAAAAACCACTTTTCGCACTTGTGTTTGTGCAGGAAACCACTTTTGCACTTGTATTAGTGTGGAAAAAACACTTTTTGCACTTGTAATTGTGTTGAAAAACCACTTTTCGCACTTGTGTTAGTGTTGAAAAACGACTTTTCGCACTTGTGTTGGTGCAGGAAACCACTTTTGCACTTGTATTAGTGTGGAAAAACCACTTTTCGCACTTGTGTTAGTGTTGAAAAACCACTTTTCGCACTTGTGTTAGTGTTGAAAAACCACTTTTCGCACTTGTGTTGGTGCAGGAAACCACTTTTCGCACTTGTGTTATTGTTGAAAAACCACTTTCCGCACTTGTGTTGGTGCAGGAAACCACTTTTGCACTTGTATTAGTGTGGAAAAAACACTTTTTGCACTTGTGATAGTGTTGAAAAACCACCTTTCGCACTTGTGTTAGTGTTGAAAAACCACTTTTCGCACTTGTGTTGGTGCAGGAAACCACTTTTGCACTTGTATTAGTGTGGAAAAAACACTTTTTGCACTTGTGATAGTGTTGAAAAACCACTTTTTGCACTTGTGTTAGTGTTGAAAAACCACTTTTCGCACTTGTGTTAGTGTTGAAAAACCACTTTTCACACTTGTGTTGGTGCAGGAAACCACTTTTGCACTTGTATTAGTGTTGAAAAACCACTTTCCGCACTTGTGTTAGTGTTGAAAAACCTCTTTTCGCACTTGTGTTGGTGCAGGAAACCACTTTTGCACTTGTATTAATGTGGAAAAAACACTTTTTGCACTTGTGATAGTGTTGAAAAACCACTTTTCGCACTTGTGTTAGTGTTGAAAAACCACTTTTCGCACTTGTGTTGGTGCAGGAAACCACATTTGCACTTGTATTAGTGTGGAAAAAACACTTTTCGCACTTGTGTTAGTGTTGAAAAACCACTTTTCGCACTTGTGTTAGTGTTGATAAACCACTTTTCGCACTTGTGTTGGTGCAGGAAACCACTTTTGCACTTGTATTAGTGTGGAAAAAACACTTTTTGCACTTGTGATAGTGTTGAAAAACCACTTTTCGCACTTGTGTTAGTGTTGAAAAACCACTTTTCGCACTTGTGGTGGTGCAGGAAACCACTTTTGCACTTGTATTAGTGTTGAAAAACCACTTTTCGCACTTGTGTTAGTGTTGAAAAACTACTTTTCGCACTTGTGTTGGTGCAGGAAACCACTTTTGCACTTGTATTAATGTGGAAAAACACTTTTTGCACTTGTGATAGTGTTGAAAAACCACTTTTCGCACTTGTGTTTGTGTTGAAAAACCACTTTTCGCACTTGTGTTAGTGTTGAAAAACTACTTTTCGCACTTGTGTTGGTGCAGGAAACCACTTTTGCACTTGTATTAATGTGGAAAAACACTTTTTGCACTTGTGATAGTGTTGAAAAACCACTTTTCGCACTTGTGTTTGTGTTGAAAAACCACTTTTCGCACTTGTGTTAGTGTTGAAAAACCACTTTTCGCACTTGTGTTAGTGTTGAAAAACTACTTTTCGCACTTGTGTTGGTGCAGGAAACCACTTTTGCACTTGTATTAATGTGGAAAAACACTTTTTGCACTTGTGATAGTGTTGAAAAACCACTTTTCGCACTTGTGTTAGTGTTGAAAAACCACTTTTCGCACTTGTGTTGGTGCAGGAAACCACTTTTGCACTTGTATTAGTGTTGAAAAACCACTTTTCGCACTTGTGTTAGTGTTGAAAAACTACTTTTCGCACTTGTGTTGGTGCAGGAAACCACTTTTGCATTTGTATTAATGTGGAAAAACACTTTTTGCACTTGTGATAGTGTTGAAAAACCACTTTTCGCACTTGTGTTTGTGTTGAAAAACCACTTTTTGCACTTGTGTTAGTGTTGAAAAACCACTTTTCGCACTTGTGTTAGTGTTGAAAAACCACTTTTCGCACTTGTGTTGGTGCAGGAAACCACTTTTGCACTTGTATTAGTGTGGAAAAAACACTTTTTGCACTTGTGTTAGTGTTGAAAAACCACTTTTCGCACTTGTGTTAGTGTTGAAAAACCACTTTTCGCACTTGTGTTGGTGCAGGAAACCACTTTTGCACTTGTATTAGTGTGGAAAAACCACTTTTCGCACTTGTGTTAGTGTTGAAAAACCACTTTTCGCACTTGTGTTAGTGTTGAAATACCACTATTCGCACTTGTGTTGGTGCAGGAAACCACTTTTGCACTTGTAATAGTGTGGAAAAAACACTTTTCGCACTTGTGTTAGTGTTGAAAAACCACTTTTCGCACTTGTGTTAGTGTTGAAAAACCACTTTTCGCACTTGTATTAGTGTGGAAAAAACACTTTTCGCACTTGTGTTAGTGTTGAAAAACCACTTTTCGCACTTGTGTTAGTGTTGAAAAACCACTTTTCGCACTTGTGTTAGTGTTGAAAAACCACTTTTGCACTTGTGTTGGTGCAGGAAACCACTTTTGCACTTGTATTAGTGTGGAAAAAACACTTTTTGCACTTGTGATAGTGTTGAAAAACCACTTTTAGCACTTGTGTTAGTGTTGAAAAACCACTTTTCGCACTTGTGTTAGTGTTGAAAAACCACTTTTCGCACTTGTGTTGGTGCAGGAAACCACTTTTGCACTTGTATTAATGTGGAAAAAACACTTTTTGCACTTGTGCTAGTGTTGAAAAACCACTTTTGCACTTGTGTTGGTGCAGGAAACCACTTTTGCACTTGTATTAGTGTGGAAAAAACACTTTTCGCACTTGTGTTAGTGTTGAAAAACCACGTTTCGCACTTGTGTTGGTGCAGGAAACCACTTTTGCACTTATATTAGTGTGGAAAAAACACTTTTTGCACTTGTGGTAGTGTTGAAAAACCACTTTTCGCACTTGTGTTAGTGTTGAAAAACCACTTTTCGCACTTGTGTTAGTGTTGAAAAACCACTTTTCGCACTTGTGTTGGTGCAGGAAACCACTTTTGCACTTGTATTCGTGTGGAAAAACCACTTTTCGCACTTGTGTTAGTGTTGAAATACCACTTTTCGCACTTGTGTTAGTGTTGAAAAACCACTTTTCGCACTTGCGTTGGTGCAGGAAACCACTTTTGCACTTGTATTAGTGTGGAAAAAACACTTTTTGCACTTGTGATAGTGTTGAAAAGCACTTTTCGCACTTGTGTTAGTGTTGAAAAACCACTTTTCGCACTTGTGTTAGTGTTGAAAAACCACTTTTCGCACTTGTGTTGGTGCAGGAAACCACTTTTGCACTTGTATTAGTGTGGAAAAAACACTTTTTGCACTTGTGATAGTGTTGAAAAACCACTTTTTGCACTTGTGATAGTGTTGAAAAACCACCTTTCGCACTTGTGTTAGTGTTGAAAAACCACTTTTCGCACTTGTGTTGGTGCAGGAAACCACTTTTGCACTTGTATTAGTGTGGAAAAAACACTTTTTGCACTTGTGATAGTGTTGAAAAACCACTTTTTGCACTTGTGTTAGTGTTGAAAAACCACTTTTCGCACTTGTGTTAGTGTTGAAAAACCACTTTTCACACTTGTGTTGGTGCAGGAAACCACTTTTGCACTTGTATTAGTGTGGAAAAAACACTTTTTGCACTTGTGATAGTGTTGAAAAACCACTTTTCGCACTTGTGTTAGTGTTGAAAAACCACTTTTCGCACTTGTGTTGGTGCAGGAAACCACTTTTGCACTTGTATTAGTGTGGAAAAACCACTTTTCGCACTTGTGTTAGTGTTGAAAAACCACTTTTCGCACTTGTGTTAGTGTTGAAAAACCACTTTTCGCACTTGTGTTAGTGTTGAAAAACCACTTTTCGCACTTGTGTTGGTGCAGGAAACCACTTTTGCACTTGTATTAGTGTGGAAAAAACACTTTTCGCACTTGTGTTAGTGTTGAAAAACCACTTTTCGCACTTGTGTTAGTGTTGAAAAACCACTTTTCGCACTTGTGTTGGTGCAGGAAACCACTTTTGCACTTGTATTAGTGTGGAAAAAACACTTTTTGCACTTGTAATTGTGTTGAAAAACCACTTTTCGCACTTGTGTTAGTGTTGAAAAACCACTTTTCGCACTTGTGTTGGTGCAGGAAACCACTTTTGCACTTGTATTAGTGTGGAAAAACCACTTTTCGCACTTGTGTTAGTGTTGAAAAACCACTTTTCGCACTTGTGTTAGTGTTGAAAAACCACTTTTCGCACTTGTGTTGGTGCAGGAAACCACTTTTCGCACTTGTGTTAGTGTTGAAAAACCACTTTCCGCACTTGTGTTGGTGCAGGAAACCACTTTTGCACTTGTATTAGTGTGGAAAAAACACTTTTTGCACTTGTGATAGTGTTGAAAAACCACCTTTCGCACTTGTGTTAGTGTTGAAAAACCACTTTTCGCACTTGTGTTGGTGCAGGAAACCACTTTTGCACTTGTATTAGTGTGGAAAAAACACTTTTTGCACTTGTGATAGTGTTGAAAAACCACTTTTTGCACTTGTGTTAGTGTTGAAAAACCACTTTTCGCACTTGTGTTAGTGTTGAAAAACCACTTTCCGCACTTGTGTTAGTGTTGAAAAACCACTTTTCGCACTTGTGTTAGTGTTGAAAAACCTCTTTTCGCACTTGTGTTGGTGCAGGAAACCACTTTTGCACTTGTATTAATGTGGAAAAAACACTTTTTGCACTTGTGATAGTGTTGAAAAACCACTTTTCGCACTTGTGTTAGTGTTGAAAAACCACTTTTCGCACTTGTGTTGGTGCAGGAAACCACATTTGCACTTGTATTAGTGTGGAAAAAACACTTTTCGCACTTGTGTTAGTGTTGAAAAACCACTTTTCGCACTTGTGTTAGTGTTGATAAACCACTTTTCGCACTTGTGTTGGTGCAGGAAACCACTTTTGCACTTGTATTAGTGTGGAAAAAACACTTTTTGCACTTGTGATAGTGTTGAAAAACCACTTTTCGCACTTGTGTTAGTGTTGAAAAACCACTTTTCGCACTTGTGTTGGTGCAGGAAACCACTTTTGCACTTGTATTAGTGTTGAAAAACCACTTTTCGCACTTGTGTTAGTGTTGAAAAACTACTTTTCGCACTTGTGTTGGTGCAGGAAACCACTTTTGCACTTGTATTAATGTGGAAAAACACTTTTTGCACTTGTGATAGTGTTGAAAAACCACTTTTCGCACTTGTGTTTGTGTTGAAAAACCACTTTTCGCACTTGTGTTAGTGTTGAAAAACTACTTTTCGCACTTGTGTTGGTGCAGGAAACCACTTTTGCACTTGTATTAATGTGGAAAAACACTTTTTGCACTTGTGATAGTGTTGAAAAACCACTTTTCGCACTTGTGTTAGTGTTGAAAAACCACTTTTCGCACTTGTGTTAGTGTTGAAAAACTACTTTTCGCACTTGTTTTGGTGCAGGAAACCACTTTTGCACTTGTATTAATGTGGAAAAACACTTTTTGCACTTGTGATAGTGTTGAAAAACCACTTTTCGCACTTGTGTTTGTGTTGAAAAACCACTTTTCGCACTTGTGTTAGTGTTGAAAAACCACCTTTCGCACTTGTGTTAGTGTTGAAAAACCACTTTTCGCACTTGTGTTGGTGCAGGAAACCACTTTTGCACTTGTATTAGTGTGGAAAAAACACTTTTTGCACTTGTGATAGTGTTGAAAAACCACTTTTTGCACTTGTGTTGGTGCAGGAAACCACTTTTGCACTTGTATTAATGTGGAAAAAACACTTTTTGCACTTGTGATAGTGTTGAAAAACCACTTTTCGCACTTGTGTTAGTGTTGAAAAACCACTTTTCGCACTTGTGTTGGTGCAGGAAACCACATTTGCACTTGTATTAGTGTGGAAAAAACACTTTTCGCACTTGTGTTAGTGTTGAAAAACCACTTTTCGCACTTGTGTTAGTGTTGATAAACCACTTTTCGCACTTGTGTTGGTGCAGGAAACCACTTTTGCACTTGTATTAGTGTGGAAAAAACACTTTTTGCACTTGTGATAGTGTTGAAAAACCACTTTTCGCACTTGTGTTAGTGTTGAAAAACCACTTTTCGCACTTGTGTTGGTGCAGGAAACCACTTTTGCACTTGTATTAGTGTTGAAAAACCACTTTTCGCACTTGTGTTAGTGTTGAAAAACTACTTTTCGCACTTGTGTTGGTGCAGGAAACCACTTTTGCACTTGTATTAATGTGGAAAAACACTTTTTGCACTTGTGATAGTGTTGAAAAACCACTTTTCGCACTTGTGTTTGTGTTGAAAAACCACTTTTCGCACTTGTGTTAGTGTTGAAAAACTACTTTTCGCACTTGTGTTGGTGCAGGAAACCACTTTTGCACTTGTATTAATGTGGAAAAACACTTTTTGCACTTGTGATAGTGTTGAAAAACCACTTTTCGCACTTGTGTTAGTGTTGAAAAACCACTTTTCGCACTTGTGTTAGTGTTGAAAAACTACTTTTCGCACTTGTTTTGGTGCAGGAAACCACTTTTGCACTTGTATTAATGTGGAAAAACACTTTTTGCACTTGTGATAGTGTTGAAAAACCACTTTTCGCACTTGTGTTTGTGTTGAAAAACCACTTTTCGCACTTGTGTTAGTGTTGAAAAACCACCTTTCGCACTTGTGTTAGTGTTGAAAAACCACTTTTCGCACTTGTGTTGGTGCAGGAAACCACTTTTGCACTTGTATTAGTGTGGAAAAAACACTTTTTGCACTTGTGATAGTGTTGAAAAACCACTTTTTGCACTTGTGTTAGTGTTGAAAAACCACTTTTCGCACTTGTGTTAGTGTTGAAAAACCACTTTTCACACTTGTGTTTGTGCAGGAAACCACTTTTGCACTTGTATTAGTGTTGAAAAACCACTTTCCGCACTTGTGTTAGTGTTGAAAAACCACTTTTCGCACTTGTGTTAGTGTTGAAAAACCTCTTTTCGCACTTGTGTTGGTGCAGGAAACCACTTTTGCACTTGTATTAATGTGGAAAAAACACTTTTTGCACTTGTGATAGTGTTGAAAAACCACTTTTCGCACTTGTGTTAGTGTTGAAAAACCACTTTTCGCACTTGTGTTGGTGCAGGAAACCACATTTGCACTTGTATTAGTGTGGAAAAAACACTTTTAGCACTTGTGTTAGTGTTGAAAAACCACTTTTCGCACTTGTGTTAGTGTTGATAAACCACTTTTCGCACTTGTGTTGGTGCAGGAAACCACTTTTGCACTTGTATTAGTGTGGAAAAAACACTTTTTGCACTTGTGATAGTGTTGAAAAACCACTTTTCGCACTTGTGTTAGTGTTGAAAAACCACTTTTCGCACTTGTGTTGGTGCAGGAAACCACTTTTGCACTTGTATTAGTGTTGAAAAACCACTTTTCGCACTTGTGTTAGTGTTGAAAAACTACTTTTCGCACTTGTGTTGGTGCAGGAAACCACTTTTGCACTTGTATTAATGTGGAAAAACACTTTTTGCACTTGTGATAGTGTTGAAAAACCACTTTTCGCACTTGTGTTTGTGTTGAAAAACCACTTTTCGCACTTGTGTTAGTGTTGAAAAACCACTTTTCGCACTTGTGTTAGTGTTGAAAACACTTTTCGCACTTGTGTTGGTGCAGGAAACCACTTTTGCACTTGTATTAGTGTGGAAAAAGCACTTTTCACACTTGTGTTAGTGTTGAAAAACCACTTTTCGCACTTGTGTTAGTGTTGAAAAACCACTTTTCGCACTTGTGTTGGTGCAGGAAACCACTTTTGCACTTGTATTAGTGTGGAAAAAACACTTTTTGCACTTGTGATAGTGTTGAAAAACCACTTTTCGCACTTGTGTTAGTGTTGAAAAACTACTTTTCGCACTTGTGTTAGTGTTGAAAAATCACTTTTCGCACTTGTGTTAGTGTTGAAAACCACTTTTCGCACTTGTGTTAGTGTTGAAAAACCACTTTTCGCACTTGTGTTCGTGCAGGAAACCACTTGTGCACTTGTATTGGTGTGGAAAAACCACTTTTCGCACTGGTGTTAGTGTTGAAAAACCACTTTTTGCACTTGTATTAGTGTGGAAAAACCACTTTTCGCACTTGTGATAGTGTTGAAAAACCACTTTTCGCACTTGTGTTCGTGTTGAAAAACCACTTTTCGCACTTGTGTTGGTGCAGGAAACCACTTTTGCACTTGTATTAGTGTGGAAAAACCACTTTTCGCACTTCTATTAGTGTGGAAAAAACACTTTTCGCACTTGTGTTAGTGTTGAAAAACCACTTTTCGCAGTTGTGTTAGTGTTGAAAAACCACTTTTGCACTTGTGTTGGTGCAGTAAACCACTTTTGCACTTGTATTAGTGTGGAAAAAACACTTTTTGCACTTTTGATAGCGATGAAAAACCACTTTTCGCACTTGTGTTAGTGTTGAAAAACCACTTTTCGCACTTGTGTTGGTGCAGGAAACCACTTTTGCACTTGTATTAGTGTTGAAAAACCACTTTTCGCACTTGTGTTAGTGTTGAAAAACCACTTTTCGCACTTGTGTTGGTGCAGGAAACCACTTTTGCACTTGTATTAGTGTGGAAAAACACTTTTCGCACTTGTGTTAGTGTTGAAAAACCACTTTTCGCACTTGTGTTAGTGTTGAAAAACCACTTTTCGCACTTGTGTTGGTGCAGGAAACCACTTTTGCACTTGTATTAGTGTGCAAAAAACACTTTTCGCACTTGTGTTAGTGTTGAAAAACCACTTTTCGCACTTGTGTTAGTGTTGAAAAACTACTTTTGCACTTGTGTTGGTGCATGAAACCACTTTTGCACTTGTATTAGTGTGGAAAAAACACTTTTTGCACTTTTGATAGTGTTGAAAAACCACTTTTCGCACTTGTGTTAGTGTTGAAAAACCACTTTTCGCACTTGTGTTGGTGCAGGAAACCACTTTTGCACTTGTATTAGTGTGGAAAAAACACTTTTTGCACTTGTGATGGTGTTGAAAAACTACTTTTCGCACTTTTGTTAATGTTGAAAAACCACTTTTCGCACTTGTGTTGGTGCAGGAAACCACTTTTGCACTTGTATTAGTGTGGAAAAAACACTTTTTGCACTTGTGATAGTGTTGAAAAACCACTTTTCGCCCTTGTGTTAGTGTTGAAAAACCACTTTTCGCACTTGTGTTAGTGTTGAAAAACCACTTTTCGCACTTGTGTTAGTGTTGAAAAACCACTTTTCGCACTTGTGTTGGTGCAGGAAACCACTTTTGCACTTGTATTAGTGTGGAAAAACCACTTTTTGCACTTGTGATAGTGTTGAAAAACCACTTGTCGAACTTGTGTTAGTGTTGAAAAACCACTTTTCGCACTTGTGTTGGTGCAGGAATCCACTTTTTGCACTTGTGATAGTGTTGAAAAAACACTTTTCGCACTTGTGTTAGTGTTGAAAACCACTTTTCGCACTTGTGTTGGTGCAGGAAACCACTTTTGCATTTGTATTAGTGTGGAAAAAACACTTTTTGCACTTGTGATAGTGTTGAAAAACCACTTTTCGCACTTGTGTTAGTGTTGAAAAACCACTTTTCGCACTTGTGTTAGTGTTGAAAAACCACTTTTCGCACTTGTGTTGGTGCAGGAAACCACTTTTGCACTTGTATTAGTGTGGAAAAAACACTTTTTGCACTTGTGATAGTGTTGAAAAAGCACTTTTCGCACTTGTGTTCGTGTTGAAAAACCACTATTCGCACTTGTGTTGGTGCAGGAAACC